>NC_081416.1:165068989-165301489 GCF_949786415.1 Peromyscus eremicus | reverse complement strand
AAACTGTAACTCTAAAAATAGAAGTGGCCGTGGAAGAAGGAAGTGTTCATCTCTATGGAAGACTATCGTTACAAAGGGCACCAAAGATCATGTTTCCCTGTATCCATGATTCATGACCCTCCACCATGACTTTGGGCTTGATGACTTGCTTAAGGGCAAATACAGAAAGCCCCGAGTGGCCTTCCTCAACTGAAAAATGTGGCACTAGCTAAAATCAGTAGTGTTTTGTCTATTGTGCTCAATAACTGTCCCACAAAGAGTCAGCACAGACGGTGGCAAATCTGCCTACAATCTGTCACTCAGGAGGCTGAGGCAGGAGGATCAAGAGATGGGTGTAAGTTTGGGCTACACAGACCTGTTCCAAAAGAAAAAGATGTGGGCACTCTTGTAATGCTGATGTTTGGGAAGTAGAAGCGGGAGTGTCAGAAGTTCAGGGCTAGCCTCAGCTAAGTAGGCAGTTCCAGGGTAGCCTGAGTTATAGAATTATTTGATCTTGCCTCCAGAAACCAAAAAAAAGGGGGGGGGAGGGTAGGGAGGCTGTGGCTCAGTGGTTAAGAGTGTGTGCCTTGTTCTTGCAGAAGATTGGAGTTCAGCTCCCAGCACCCACACGGGACAGCTTACAAACCTCTGTAACTTCAGCTTCAGGGAAAGCCAATGTCTCTGGCCTCCACGGGCACCCTCACTCACGTGTACATACATACACACACACATATTAAATAAAGTATTTTTGAAAAATAATAGTTGGGAGGTGGTGGTGCATGCCTTTAATCCCAGTACCCGGGAGGCAAAGGCAGGGGGATCTCTGTGAGTTCAAGGCTAGCCTGGTCTACAGACAGGACAGCCAGGGCTACACAGAGAAACCCTGTCTCAGTGGTTATCTTCCTTAATCATTCCCTACTTTTTCTTTTTTTAAATAATGAGACAGGGTCTCACTATGTAGCCCTGACTGGCCTGGCCACTAGGTAGATCAGACTGGTCTAGAACTCACAGGGATCCTCCTGCTTCTACCTCCTGAGTGCTGGGACTAAAAGTGTGCACCGCCATGCCTGGCACCACTTTATTTCTGACACAGGATTTTTCATTGAACCAGAACTTAAAGATCTGGATAGGTGGCTGGCCAGAGAACTCCCAAACTCTGCCTCCCCAGGGCTGGGAACACAGATGCTGCTGTGCCTGGCGTAGGGATCTGAACTCAGGTCCTTCGGCAAACACTTAGCCACTGAGCCATCTCCTCAGCTTGTGTCTAGTTTTAATTTATTTAAATGGAAAGAGCTGGGATGTAGCCCGGTGGTAGACCTTCTGCTAGCATGTGTGGGGTCCTGGGTTCCATTTCCAGCACTAAAAAAAAAAAAACCCGGGCAGTGGTGGTGCACACCTTTAATCCCAGCACTCGGGAGGCAGAGGCAGGTGGATCTCTGTGAGTTCGAGGTCAGCCTGGGATACAGAGTGAGTTCCAGGACAGGCTCCACAGCTACAGAGAAACCCTGTCTTGAAAAACCACAAAGACAGAAAGAAGAAAAGAAGACGGGCTTTGATGGCCCATGTTTCGAGGTCAGCACTCAGAAGGCAGATAGATTTCTGTGAGTTCCAGGCTAGCCAGTGAGTGCTATACAGTGAGACTCTGTTGTTCAAGGCCGTCCTCGGGCACACAGTTCAAGGCCAGCGTGGGCTGCATAAATGAACCAATGGAAAGAGCTACCTGTGGCTGATTTAGACATCATCAAGGGCTTGGGCTCTGAGCCCATGTGTACCCCACACAGACGGTGGAAATGCCAGGACATCCATTTTCCAGATGAATCCAGGGCTAAGGGAGCTTGAGACACAGCCGAAGCTTTTGACAAAGCAGAGTGACCAAGGGTGAAATCCAGACCTCCCTCCCCAACAATCACCAGGCAGGTCTAGATGGGGGCTGCAAGTGATGATGTGTGGCCAGAAGCATGTGAGGACCCATTTCCCCCAACTTACCGCCAGGTAGGCCAGAGCTGGGGTGCCATTGAGGCAGATCTCCATTGGTGTCTCTTGATTGTAACGGGTGTCAAAGGGCCGTGGCCAGGTTGAAGGGATGGAGCTACCGGCCTGGCCTAGGAACCAGTAGGCCTCAAAAATCTTGGTCAGGTCTCGAGCGAGGCAGCTGCAGTTGTACATGACCACTCCCAGTTCCTTGACCTGTGGGAGAGCAATGCTGAGCCTGGGCATGCTGGCCTGGTGCTCACAGATGACATGTCCTGTCTGCTGCCTTAGCTAATGCCTCTCAATCTTTTCCTGTACCTAAAACCTCCACTCTGAAAACCAACATCCTAGAACTTAAATATATAGCTATAAACTTGACTTACGTTTTGAAGAAACATTCAGTTATTGAAAAGTTCCAGGGTTTTTATTTTCTTGTGGCACTGGGTATTGGAACTAGGGCCTTACACACGATAGGCAGGGGCTCTACCACTGGGCCACACCCTAGCCCCTCACTGGGGAATTCTAGGCAGGGGCTCTACCACTGAGCCACACCCCAGCCCCTCACTGGGGGATTCTAGGCAGGGGCTCTACCACTGAGCCACACCCCAGCCCCTCACTGGAGGATTCTAGGCAGGGGCTCTACCACTGAGCCACACCCCAGCCCCTCACTGGGGGATTCTAGGCAGGGGTTCTACCACTGAGCCACACCACCAGCCCTTCACTGAGGGATTCTAGGCAGGGGCTCTACCACTGAGCCACACCCCAGCCCCTCACTCAGGGATTCTAGACAGGTTCTTTACCACTGTGGTCCATCCCCTGCCCTTAAAAAAAAAAACAAACTTTTTGAGACAAGGTCTCACTAAGTTATCCTGGCTGGTCCTGAACTTTCAATCATCCTGCCTCAGACTCCCAAGGATCTTGGATGACAGGCCTGAAGCACTAGGTCCTATGAGCTGTGTGTTTCTCAAATTTTGCAAGCCTGGGGCTTCTGCCCTATGCCAGCCAGCTCCAGCTGACTCAGGTGTTGTCTCCCCAGACTGTGCCAGCATTCCCCTGGGCTCTCAATAGGCTCCACTGGGAGGGAAGATAGGCACATAGGAATACTGTGTCTTCGGCGTGTCCCTGCATAGTTGTTGAGACTAGGAGTCTGGGGAAGTATTTGCTGGGGTGAATTAGAGTCATGTCTGTTCTGTCTCCTACACATTCCTGCCTGAGTCAGCCCCTCTTGTGCTGGTCCATGCTGATGCTTCAGGCAGATTAGCTCTGTTTCTTTGGGGACCCTTCCCTAAGACCCCAGGTTGGGTCCGATGCTGCTTTAGACTGCTACAGTCAGTCCACTGTGTTCCCCCTATTCCAACCTTGAGCTCTGCCTGTGCCACCTCATTCCACCCTAGATCCGCTGCCTCAACTTCCCCCTTCTATCCTTGGCCACCCTGCCCTTGCCACCTCCCATCCGTTTTCATCTCCACGCCATCTCACTTGACCCTCTATCTGCCAACACCCCCATCTTGCCCTGACCCTCTGTATCTCCATCCCATGTTGGATCCTCTGCCTGGTCCCCCATTTTGTACCTGATCTTTGCTTATACCCACCGCCACCCATGACCCTCTGCCTGCACCCCATGCCACCCTGACACTGCCTGTGCCACCCACCATCTCAACTCACCCCAGCCTCTGTTTCTTTCCCATCCTGGCCCTGAGCTCCTTAAGCTGTGGCTACCTGGTGACAGGCCAGGCTCCACATTGAATTGCACATCCAGGAAACCTACCTGTTACCCCCATGTTCCCAGAGTCCCCCAGTTCAGAGATGGGCTTCAAACACATACAAGGAATGTACAATGAAGGCCAGGTAAGTGGATAGGACCTCCGGTGCTCTGTGTCCTGGCAGCTGCCAACAGGACTCAGAGCAAACCCTAAACTACTGCAGGAACAAGGCAGTGGGGAGGGCTGGACCACAGGATGCATAGGGAGGATCAGGAGGAGACAATGAAGGCAGAGTACGCACAGACCTGGGTCAGCGAGCGCCAGTCCATGTTGGCACTGCCCAGGTAAAAGTGGGTCTGATCCACCACCCAGAACTTGGTGTGCAGGACGCCATGGGTCAGCTTCTGCATGTCCACCATGCGGACCTGGGCACCTGTGACCACAGGGGCAGCAGTCAGGGGCCAGCTTGGGCGGCCCCAGGCCTGCCACCCTTGCTGTTGCTAGCTCACCACTCTGTAGCAGGGACTGCAGATCAGCCAGAGGTCCATTGGGTTTGCTCACAGCGATGCGAACCTTTACACCTCGAGGTGCCAGAGCCTGGAGCTGCTGGAGAACCTCTTCACCCTGTGGGAGACAGCTGCTGAGGGGCTGGGCCGGCCAGTGCTCCAATATCGCCCTCACAGGTTCCCCCATAAGAATGAATAGGCTTTACTTAAACCTTACATTGGAGGATTCACAGATTAGAATATGGGATTGAACTCAGGTTGTCAGGTCTGTGTGGCTATCTGAGCTACCTGCTGAGCAATCCTACCAGCCCTCACTTTTCTATTTAACTGAAATTATTGAACACAGAGTCTCCTTAAGTTCCTCGGGCTGACCACAAACTTGATTCGAAGCTGCAGCAGGACTTACACTTGAGGTTCTCCTGCATCAGCCTCCGAGTAGCTGGGACTATCAACCCCACACCACAAGGCCCAGCTTCCAAAGTGCTGGGATTCCAGACCAGCACTCTCATGCCAGGCTTAACCACCATGTCTTTTTTTTTTTTTTTTTTTTTTTGAGGGGGGTGGGTTGCGAGACAGGGTTTCTCTCTGTGTAGCCCTGGCTGTCCTGTATCACGCTCTGTAGACCAGGCTGGCCTCGAACTCACAGAAATCCACCTGCCCCTGCCTCCTGAGTGCTGGGATTAAAGGCGTGTACCACCACTGCCCAGACTATAACAATCGTATCTTAACAATAAACACTCAGAAAGGGCTCAGTCTGTACCAGGCACTGGACTAAATTTGCACAGGTTAGCCCACTGCATCCTTACAGGAGCTCCAGCAGGGGAGCAGTATGCTGTTTGCAATTTTCAGATACTATATGGGAGGAGAGAGGACCTGCCTAAGGTCACACACTGCAAGGGAGGTGGCAGCCTGGCTTGGGCTGGGCTAGAATTTGTTCCTTCTTTGTGTGATGGATTCAGGGTGACATCTGCAAGCCTAATCCATCATAACCAAAGTCACTCCTTGACATTCAGAGGCCTCCAGATAATCAAGACACAAAAACACCACTCTTAGTTCAGAAGGTTGTCTGAAGACAGCTGTTACTAAACACCTGTGTACAGTCAGCCTGTAAGACTCTCCCACCTGTCTCCAGGGTGGCAGGAAGTCCCTCCCACTCCCTCTCCATTGCGACCATTCCCACAGCTAGTTGGCAGATGGGAGGTGGGAGAGGGCTGGGTGGGAAGGGAGGCTTTGGGTACCTGCTGGGCAGAGGGCTCTTGCGTGTGGGTGTCATTGTTGGTGAGGGTCCAGTAGAAGGATGCGATGTCCAGGCTGCTGTGAGCACCGGCGAGGAGCCCCAACCAGGCCTGGCTAGTGGAGGGGTTGCTCGTGGTGGCATTGGGGAACTCCAGACCCTCAGGAATGCTCTCCACCAGCACCGCTCTGAAGGTATGGAGGACAGCTGTCAGCCATAGAGGGCCAGAGATGATAGGTTGGGATAGAAAGGCTCTGCTGGTCCCCAGATATGGATGGAAGTCTGGTGTGTGTGTGTGTGTGTGTCTGGTCTATCTAGAGGTGTGGGAGGGATATGTGTGTATCCACAGATGTAGATGAGAGATGCTGCCCATGTGTTCACAGACCTGTATAAAGGATGATGACGCTGTGGCTGCCATGGAAACAGCAAGGGGGGGTGAGTGGGCATGGACGTGGGCACACACAACCCCCTCATCACAGCGCATGGTGCACCAAAGCGCATGGTGCTCTTGCAGGCTTAAGTGTCCCTGGGCTGGCAGCACCCCTCTCATGCACCATTCAGCTCCCCTTCCACTTACTCGCAGGGGTCATAGCAGGGGGCTGGGCGCTGGTTGGGTCCAAATAGATGCAAGTCCCCGTATTCCCATAGAAACAGCTGAGTCATCAGGGCACCGAAGCCCACCACTGCCAGGATAAGGACCAGCAGGACCCAGCGGGCTTTCTGTGGGGGAGGGGAAGGGAGCTGTCAGCCTACACAAGGCTGGTCACCCCAACAGTCTCTGAGAAAGTTCAAGGGGAGCAGCTTACTCCTACCTTCTCCGCTGCCTTCCATGCTTCGATTTCATTCACTGGCAGTTCTCCCGCAGGCTCTTCAACAGGGACCTTCAGCTGTGGGATCAAGAAGGGGTGATGGGGACGTGGGAGTCATAGGATGGTCTGGTCCAGGGTCTCCTACCCTTCAAAACACCCAGCCCCTCCCCGCTAGGCATCCCATCCTCCTACCTCCTGGTACATCAGTTTAGGCTTCATATTGCCTGGCAGCTGGGAGACTGCAGAGCCGAGGCGGCAAGGTGGGTGTGTCGGGGACTGGAAACTGGGGAAAACAAAAAGCAGGCACTGTGTGGGACGGTCTGAGCTTTCAGGGACATCGCAGAAAGTGGATGCTCTTGGGCTTATGAGATCCACTAAAACCCTCTATCCGAAGATCACGGGGGCCCTTGGCCCTGTGCCCATCACCCCAAAAGGAGGAAGCTGGTCACTGGTCAGCAGGGATGTTGAAATCCCTGAAGGTCCAACGCCTCTGTCTTTTTTTTTTCCCTCTCCGGTGCCATCATCCTGCCGCCTTTCAAAGCCTCCAGCTTGTCGG
Source organism: Peromyscus eremicus (assembly GCF_949786415.1). Classification (NCBI taxonomy): domain Eukaryota; kingdom Metazoa; phylum Chordata; class Mammalia; order Rodentia; family Cricetidae; genus Peromyscus; species Peromyscus eremicus. The sequence goes on along the minus strand of NC_081416.1, from coordinate 165,294,731 downwards.
TCTTTAGCACCCACGTTGTTCCCCATCAGCACCCCTTTTTGTTCCCTGCTGAGCTCGAATCTAGGTAATTCCAAAAAGACATTTCTAGTTGGGGGCCCGTGGAGCCCCGAATCTTTGTGCCTGGTTCTTCTCAGCCTTGGGGTGACTCACGGAATGTTCCAGGTCTGCCTATTCCCAGGTAGACCTACCTGACCAGACACCTCACAGCCCACGGCCATCGCGGCCTCCCGTTCCCCACACCCCAGCCCCCCTCCCTAATACGACCCCAGCCTTACTCTGGCGGCGGCGGCAGCTACCTCGGTGGGGCCCCAGCTTCTGCTGAAGCAGCTGAGTAGGGGCGGGAGGGAGGAGGCGGGGCCTCCGCGGATCACGCCCACTGCAGCGGGGAGTCTGCGCAGTGCGTGCAACAGCCCGCTTTCCCCGCTGCGGGGAAGAGGGAAGGGGGCGGTCCCCAGCAACCTGGTCTAGCTTGCGGGGGTGGGGTGGGGTGGGGTGGAGAGCACAGGGTTGGAGGGTGAGTTTCGCCTCGCGCCACCCATGTCCCATCATATCCCGAGAGAGACCGAAAAGTCAGAGAAAAAGGAATTCTCACCCTTTTTCTGATCTACAAATGTGAATTTTTGTACCATGGGCACCTAGTGAAAAACAAGATTAATCTTGAAGAAGCTCCTAAGATAAAATGGGGAGTTCAAGGTTGAATAATGTTAACTCAAAGAGAAGGGTAAGCTCAGCAGAAGACAGTCCACGCAATGGGATGGGAGAACGGATGCTGGTGGCCACAGAGGTTTTCTGGTAGTCTGTTGGGACGACGGTATTTCTTTTAAGTCAATTGATATTTTTAGAGATTAAAAAAAAAAAAAAAAGCTTTCTGGATCCCACATTCCATCCAAGCAGGATTTAAAAAAAAAATTTTTTTTTTTAATGCTACTTTTTATTTAAGTCTTTTGAGACAGGATCTGGTAGAGCCCAGGCTGATGCTAATTGGATTTAAAGCTAGGGAAATAAACAGGTGGTCCCTTCTCTCCACCTAGCCAGCCCCAAGCACACAGGAAGTGACAGGGACAGAGCTTGCATTGCTATTGAGACGCACAGCCCGTGGTTACCTCCAAGGGATGACCCTCTTTTTTGGTTTGTGTATGTGTGTTATTTGACCTTCAAATCCAAGACATTGCAAAAGCCCTACCAAGGGGCTACATCCCCAGACGGCTTTCTTATTATTAACTTTTTGGGTGGATGGTGAGTGGTTTTACACAAGGTCTCATGCTGTGGATCAGGCTGGTCTGTAACTCACTGTATAACCTAGACTGGCCTTTTAGCAGGCCTATCTGAGTCTCCCAAGTCCTGGTATAGCCCTACTTCCTGCATTACCAGGAAGACTAAGGCAGTCAACCAAGTCCAGGCCAACCTGGGCTGCAGAGTGAGACACAGTCTCAGAAAAGAAAATCAAGCTGGGCATGGTGGTGCACACCTTTAAGCCCAGCACCCCGGAGATAGAGGCAGGCAGATTTCTTGTGCAGATCTGTTGTGAGTTCGAGGCCACCCTGGTCTACAGAGTGAGTTCCAGGACAGCCAGGGCTACACAGAGAAACCTTGTCTAAAAAAAGAAAAGAAAAGAAAAACCAGGCTGGAAAAACCAGCAAGCAAGGGCAAGAGCCAAGGTTCTCTGAGGCTGTGGGGAAGAACCCACAGAAGCAGAAGACAGCAGCCTTGGAGTGGGTGAACTACAGGGTGGGGAAGGGAGGAGAAGTGAAGGTTTGACTTTCATGATTTCTGAAGGCTTTGATGAGAAAGCCGATTTTATTGAGAATACAAAGTCGGAAATGGGGTGTGAAGGCACCAGTCTGTCACCCTAGCACCTGGGAGGTGCTAGCAGGATTCACCAGGAGTTCAAGGTCATGAACTTAGCTACAAAGAGAGTTTGAGACAGACCTGATCTCCAGGAAAAATAAAGCCAGCTGGAGAGATGAGCCAGCAGTGAGGAACAAGTTCGGCTTTACAGAGGACCTGAGTTGGGTTCTCAGCCCCAACAGGAGCAGCTCACAGAGGTAACTCCATCTCCAGGGAAGCCAATGCTTCTTTTTTTTTTTTTTTTTAAATTTATTTATTATTATGTATACAGCATGTATGACTGCAGGCCAGAAGAGGGCACCAGATCTCATTACAGATGGTTGTGAGCCACCATGTGGTTGCTGGGAATTGAACTCAGGACCTCTGGAAGAGCAGTCAGTGCTCTTAACCTCTGAGCCATCTCTCCAGCCCAGATATTTTTTTGTTTTTGTTTTTGTTTTTGTTTTTTTGTTTTGGTTTTTTCGAGACAGGGTTTCTCTGTGTAGCTATGCGCCTTTCCTGGGACTCACTTGGTAGCCCAGGTTGGCCTTGAACTCACAGAGATCCGCCTGCCTCTGCCTCCCAAGTGCTGGGATTAAAGGTGTGCGCCACCACCGCCCGCCAATGCTTCTTTATGGTCATGACATATAGACACACATACATATAAATAATTTTTTTTTTTTGAGACAGGGTTTCTCCATGTAGCCCTGGCTGTCCTGGAACGCGCAGAGATCCCCCTTCCCCTGCCTCCTGAATTCTGGCATTAAAGGCATTCGCCACCACCACCTGGCATAAATAAATCTTTTTAAAAAATTAATTTAGCGGGACATGGTGGCACACACTTGTCATTCTAGCACTCTCTAGTTTGAGGCAAGAGGACTGTTGAAATTTGAGGCCAGCATGGGCTATACAGACCCTATATCAAACAACTAATTGTTAAATCATTTTAAATGCTATTTTTAATTTCTTTAAAAAAATTTTTTTATTACATTTATTCTGTGTATGCCGTGACACTCATGTGGAGGTCAGAGGGCATCCTGCAAGAGTCAGTTCCCTGTTTGCCAGCAGGACCAGCCCACTGAATTCAGCCAATCAGGCTCACTGACAAAAGCCTTTATTCACTGAGCCATCCTGCCAGCCCAAATGCTCAGAATTTCTGTAGAAACTGAAGTGTAATTTGGCTCAGGATCCTGGTTGGGGTGTCCCTTCTCCCCATCCCTAGCCTCCAGAGATCGGTGGACTCAGATGGAGCAAGAGTCAGACCCACCCTGGGGGGCAGGTCATAACAAGAGTATGGCAGTCAGAAGCTGGCAATCCTCCATGGCCTATGCCACCTGCATGCACGCATTCCCAAGGCCCCGGCACAATCAACCCAGCCGATCCAATACCAGTTTCCTTTTATATATGGGGTGCACCTCAGCCAGGAAACGTACCTTCTTCCTGTCCACAGTTCCTTGGCCTGTGGTCCTGTCTGTTCAGGTGTGACACCACAATCTGCAGACAAAGAGGAAGCAAAACTGGCTGGGCTTTTTTCAAAAAACAATTTATTTATTTTATGTGTATAGGTGTTGGCTTACATGCATGTCTGTGTACCATATATATGCCTGGTGCCTGCCCAAGGAGGTCCAAAGAAGGCATCAGATCCCTTGGAAATGGAGTTACAGATGGTTATGAGCTGCCATGTGGGTGCTGGGAACTGAACCCTAGCCTCCAGCCCAGGCTGGGCTCTTGAGATAGATGCTGGGTTTCGGCCCTGTGCTACCACCGCCGCCCGGCCAGTCTTGGCTTTTCTGAGCATAGCTGGCCTCATTTACAAAGCAGGTATTGTAGTGGATATGTGTTCTGTCTATGACCTTGAAACACCACCCCTAGAGATGTAGCAGGTAACTGTCCCACCTACCTGTGACATTGAAGTACCTGCCCCTGGGGCGTGGCTACCCTTAAGACCTGAGACAAGACAAGCTGTAGGTTGCTCTCTTCGCTCCCTTGTGCGACTTGGATGCTGGACAGACTCAGGAGGAAGAACAGTGTGGGACCCTGCCTTACCTTTCCAGGACCCTGTGACAATTCCTCTGTTTTATCTTGTGAGTTTTCCTTTCTTAATAAATCCCTTTGCCCTTTAAGCAGACTCTGTGGATTTCTCGCTTTGAGGGATCATCTTATGTCTGGGATTAAGGGATGTATGAATGTTAAATGGGCAAGCCCTAGGCTCTGGGCTCAAGACCTGAAACCTGGGAAAAGTGGCTGCTTTCTGTGAGCCTCACATCCAGTCTCCTTTTTTCTTTTCCATTTGAGATAGGGTCTCTCTACCTAGCACTGGCTCTCCTGGAACTCACAGAGATCTCTGCTTCCTGAGTGTACCATGCCAGGTGCCAGGTACATTGATTTTTTTTTTTTTTTTGAGACAGGGTTTCTCTGGGTAGCTTCGGAGCCTGTCCTGGATCTCACTCTGTGCCCAGGCTGGCCTCAAACTGACAGAGATCCGCTTGGCTCTGCCTCCCAAGTGCTGGGATAAAAGGCGTGCGCTGCCGCCCCCCACCCGGTTACATTGATTCTCTTTGAGACAGTGTGTCTACTATGTAGTCCTTGAACTTTTCTTTCTTTCTTCCCTTCCTTTCTTTTTTTTTTTTTTTTTTTCCCGAGACAGGGTTTCTCTGTGTAGCTTTGCGCCTTTCCTGGGACTCACTCGGTAGCCCAGGCTGGCCTTGAACTCACAGAGATCCGCCTGGCTCTGCCTCCCGAGTGCTGGGATTAAAGGCGTGCGCCACCACCGCCCGGCCCTTTCTTTTTTTGTGCTAGGGATGAAGCCAGGGCCTTGTGCTTTCAGAAGGCCATTAAGCCCATCTCTACTTTCTAGGTTGTTGGGATTACACCTGGCTCTGGCTCCTTCATTCTCTCGTCTCTCTCCAGTCTTGCTAGGTAGCCCTGGTTAGCCTGGAACTCACTGTGCAGACCAGGCTGGCCTTGATCCTCTTGCCTCTGCCTCCAGACAGCCGGGACCACAGGAGTGCCACCCACCGCATTTCTTTTTGGTTTTGTCTTTTGAGACCAAGTCTGACTAGGTAGCCCTGCCTGACCTGGAGTTCACTATGTAGATCAGATTGTTCGGGGACTCAAAAGAGATCTGCCTGCCTCCATCTCCTGAACATTGGAATTAAAGGTGTGTTTGTATGTTTTCTAACTAAAAAAAAAAAATCACATTTATTTATTTATTTATTTATTTATTTATTTATTTATTTATTGTGTGTGTTTGGTCTGAGGAACAAATTACATAGGTCCAGAACAGCATTGCGAGTGATAAGTACTTCTGAACTAGAACTCAAAACTCTCAACTACCCCACTCCTCCTCAACACCTTTCTATGGCACCCCACTGCCCTCTGGTACAAACCTTCTCACCATGTCCTAGAGGGACCTGTCTGCACCCTGTGGACCACTAGCCAGTACTACAGCTTCAGTTCCCCTCTCTGAGTCTGCATCCTTGTCGCCAAGTTCTCTAGGTCCCCTGAACTCCAGCTCTGCAAGTTTCATGGCCTATATGTCCCCATAGACCTTCCACCCACCATGACTCCAGGTCGTCTATCACTCCTAAATCTGTTCCTTTTTGTCTTTTTTTTTTTCTATTTAATTTGGGACAGGATCTCACCATATAACCCAGGCTGGTCTTGAACTCGGGGAGATGTTCCTTGCTGGCATTAAAGGTGTCTAGGTTCCTGTTTCAAGGGCACTGGTGATTGAGGTGGCATATGCTTGTAATCCCAGCACTTAGAAGGCGGAGGCAGGAGCATCAGGAGTTGAAGGAGTATAAGGCTTACCTGGGCCTTATGAGATCCTGTCTCAAAAAATAGAGGGAAAATGTGTTTTAGTTAGGTGTTACGGCTTATGCCTGTCATCCTAGCGCTTGGGAAGTGGAAGGAGGATGATCAGGAGTTCAGGGTCTTTTCTTTCTTTCTTTCTTTCTTTTTTTTTTTTTTTGGTTTTTCGAGACAGGGTTTCTCTGTGTAGCTTTGCGCCTTTCCTGGGACTCACTTGGTAGCCCAGGCTGGCCTCGAACTCACAGAGATCTGCCTGCCTCTGCCTCCTGAGTGCTGGGATTAAAGGCGTGCGCCACCGCCTTCTTTCTTTTTTTAAATCTATTTACAATTCACATGGAATCTTTTTTTTTTTTTTTTTTTTTTTTAAGATTTATTTATTTTGGGGCTGGAGAGATGGCTCAGAGGTTAAGAGCACTGACTGCTCTTGCAGAGGTCCTGAGTTCAATTCCCAGCAACCACATGGTGGCTCACAACCATCTATAATGAAATATGGTGCCCTCTTCTGGCGTGCAGATATACATGCAGGCAGAACAGTGTATACATAAAATAAATAAATATTAAAAAAGATTTATTTATTTTATTATGTATAGTGTTCTGTTTGCACTTATCTCTACAGGCCAGAAGAGGGCACCAGATCTCATTACAGATGGTTGTGAGCCACCATGTGGTTGCTGGGAATTGAACTCAGGACCTTTGAAAGAGCAAGCAGTGCTCTTAACCTCTGAGCCACCTCTCCAGCCTGGCTCTTTCTTTTTCTTTTGGCTACACAGTGAGTTCAAGGACCTTGGGCTACTCGAGAGAGGCCTTGCCTCAATAAAACCAAAAAAAAAAAAAAAAAAAGAGAGAGAGAGAAGTTGATCTTACCATTCTACCTAGCTTTCTGTTTTTTTTTTTGTTTTTTTGTTTTTTTTTTTTTTTTTGAGCTGAGGATCGAACCCAGGGCCTTGTGCTTGCTAGGCAAGTACTCTACCACTGAGCTAAATCCCCAACCCTCTGTTTTGTTTTTGTACAAGGTTTCTCTGTTTAGCCTTGGCTGTCCTGCAACTCTACAGACCAGGGTGGCCTATTCTCAGAGATCCACTTACCTCTGGTTGGCATAAGGACAATAAGTAAATAAGTAAGGAAAGTATTTGATAGGTTAGAAGGGGACGCAGACTGCAGGTCATCTTGTAGTTCCAGAGCCTGGTATGATGTCAAGCACCTCTAACCCCTGCCAGCCCTTAGGAGATGGAGACAGGAGGATCTGGAGTTCAAGGTCATCCTCAGCTACATAGTAAGTCCCAGATGCCAACCAGACTATAGACCCCCATAAAATCAAGGAGTCTTTGTGTTCTGTTCTGGTCACTTATCCATCTGTTCCCAATGCCTGGCACAATGTTGGGCACACAGCAAATCCTAAGGAAACATGTTGAACAGATAACTTGTACTTTCTTTTCTTTTCTTCTTCTTTAGCATTTTAAGGGTCTCACATAGCCCAGGCTGACTTCAAACTCACAATGTAGCAAAAGATGACAGTGAACTCCTGATCTTCTTGCCTCAACCTCCTAAATGCTGAGATTAGAGGTGTGAGTCACCACGCCTGGCTTACCCTATGTTTTCATCCCCATACTGCAGGTGTGTTAACCTAGGCATAGCTGGGAATATACACAGTGTTAGGTCATACAGCTATTTAGTTACTAATAGCACAACCAAGGAAGGCTGTTTGTGGTGGCACACACCTTTAATCCTAGCATTTGGGAGGCAGAAGCAGACAGATCTCTGAGAGTTCCAGGCCAGCCTGGTCTACATAGAGAGTTCCAGGCTAGCCAGGACTCCATACTGAGATGCTGTTTCAAAGTACAATGAAAAAACCCAAACCAAAGAGTAATGGAGCCAGTGTGTTCCAACCCCAGACTCACATGGCTAATTAGTATAGAATAATGCCTGAGCCTGACCCTATGTGTTTGGCATGTATCTGTAATCTCAGCACTAGGAAACTGGAGGTAGGAGGATCAGAAGTTCAAGGTCATTCTCCTCAATTACACAGTAAGTTCAAGGCCAGCCTATACTACATGAGACATCTCAACGCCACTCCCCTCGCCCCCAAAAAATCATTGCATAAGACAAGTCTAAGCTACCTCTCCACATGGTGACTCATCACTAGAGAAGTTTGAATTTTGTTTGTTTGGAGATAAGGTCTCACTCTATAGTTTTGGCTAGCCTGGAACTCCCTACATAGACCAAGCTGGTGTTGAACTCTGGACATCTCAGTCTCTTAGTGTTGGGACTAAAAACATGTATCACCGTGCCCAGTTCACTGCTGAGGTCCTGCTTCATGTCTCTGCTTGCAGTCTCCCCCATTCTAGAAGTCCAGGGAGAACTAGGTCAACCTACCCAACCCCCCTCAGTTTCCACAGCGCTAGGACCTGCTCTCACTGCGGGGCATGAGGGTCACACAATCCAACAGAATAGAGAGGCTAAGAACAGAAGCAAGCTTGCTGATAGTTCACAGGCCACCGTTTTGGGTCCATGACTATGAAGTTGCAGAGGTCACTGCAACATGGCGATCCTAAGGTGGTGTGGCAGTGGTGGCAGAGTGGGGTCAATGGACACACTGACATTATAGGACAATGAGTGCAGGCCAGGCTAGGGGAGAGTGCAGTGTGTGTGTGTGTGTGTGTGTGTGTGTGTGTGTGTGTGTGTGAGAGAGAGAGAGAGAGAGAGAGAGAGAGAGAGAGAGGATGGTGTGTGTACATGTGTGGAAGCCAGAGGTCAATGTCAAGTGTTTTCCTCTATTCTTCAATTATTATTTGAATTATTATTATTAATAATATAATACACACAACTATATTATATATAATTATAATTGTGTAATATATAATTAATACACAATACACTATGTTAATAATAATTATTAATTATTATTAAATTATTATTTAATTATTTTGGATAGGGTCTTACTTGGTAGCTCTGGCTGGCCCACAACTTGCTATAGCTATATAGGTCAGGGTGGCTTGGAACTCAGAGCTCTCCCTGCCTCTGATTGCTGGAATTAAAAGCATGTGCTGCCGGGCGGTGGTGGCGCACGCCTTTAATCCCAGCACTCGGGAGGCAGAGCCAGGTGGATCTCTGTGAGTTCGAGGCCAGCCTGGGCTACCAAGTGAGTTCCAGGAAAAGGCGTAAAGCTGCATAGAGAAACCCTGTCTCGAAAAACCAAAAAAAAAAAAAAAAAAAAGCATGTGCCACCATGCCTGACTCATCTTTCATTGTTTGAGACAGTATCTCTGAACCTGGGGCTCACTGATTCAACAAGGCTAGCTGGCCAGTAAGACTGAAGAATCTGGTGCTGGAAACATGGCTTAGCATAGTACTGGCCACTCCCCCAGAGGACCTGGATTTAATTCGCATACTCACTGGTAGCTCACAACCATCTAGGGTTGCAGATATGTGCTACCACATCTGATTTTTGACCTGAGAGCAAGGGATCCAAAGTCAGGTCCTCATGCACACCAAGCGCTACCCCCAGATCCATCTACCCAGGCCCATACCCTGCAATATAGTGATGACAGTCATGGATGAGGGTGACATGGTCAGTAACAAAGTGGCAACATTAGCCCAAATGCCACAGTAAATTAACAGTGTTACAAGAACAAGTTATTAGGGCTGGGCATGTTGGCCAGTGCCTATAGGCAGAGGCAAGAGGAATTCAAAGCCTACCTAAAGCTAGACAAGACTCAACAAACAATTGAACAAAAGAACAGATGCTCAGACTCTTCACACCTCTCCCTGGTATGAGTATCTCTATGTGCTTTTGTTGTTTGATGGAGTCTCAAGTAGCCCAGGTTGGCCTCAACCTTGTTGTTATGTACCCGAGGATGACCATGAAATCCTGATTCTTTTCTTTACCTCCTAAGCACTGGGTTTACAGACACACAAACCTGTTAGCCACTGTGTGCATTTTACAGAAGGGAAAGGAGGGTTTGGAGAAGCATGATTTGGTGGCCAGGGTTATCCACAAGTTTAGGGGCGAAATCGAGACCCTGGCGCACCCTAGGCTTTAATACAACACTGTGGAAATATGTAGAGCACGTACCTGTGGGAGGAGAAAGCTGTAAGGCTGGGTGGCTGGCTCCTTGTCGGGAAGGCTGGAGTCATGAGACACAGAGGGCAACTGTCAGGACCACTGGAGTTAGGGGAGAGATGGAGACAGTTAATATGGTAATAATTGGTATGAAGAGATTTAGGGCAAATGAGGGTTTTGTGAAGAAGAAATGACAAAAGAGATGTGTGGGTGACTAGACAATGATGATAAAGATTGGCTCAGCATGCCTGTAATCCCTGCCCTCAGGAGCCTGGGCAAATGGATCAAAATTTCAAGGCCAGAGCTGGGCGGTGGTGGCGCACGCCTTTGATCCCAGCACTGGGAGGTAGAGGCAGGCGGATCTCTGTGAGTTCGAGGCCAGCGTGGGCTACAGAGCAAGATCCAGGACAGGCACCAAAACTACACAGAGAAACCCTGTCTCGACAAAACCAAAAAAAAAAAAAAAAAAAAAAAAATTTCCAGGCCAGTCTGGTGAATTCCAGGCCAGTTTGGGTTACAATGGGACACTGTCACATAAATAGAGAAAACTGCAATCTAGGGCCAATCAGGGCTTAAGGGGAATGAAAACGAGTAAAAAGGGTGATGGGCTGGAGGTGGCCCAGCATTTAAAAGCACTTGCTCTTCCAGAGGACTGGAGTTAGAAAGTCAGTACCCAGGTCTGGTGGCTCACAACCACTTGTAACTACAAATTCAGGGAATCTGACGTCTTCTAATCTCCTCGGGCAACTGCAGTCACAGATACACAAATAATTTTAAACAACAAAAAAAATATTTTCTAAAGGGGGGGGGCGATGTAAGGAAGGTCATGGTGACAGAAGGGGGTGGTGGTGACGATTTAAGTGGGATCTGACTTAAGAGAAGGAATGGGGGCACCTAAGTGGGCAAAGGACGACACAGGAAAGATGCATTATAGACGAGAGGGTGACACAGGGAAGGCAGCAGAGGCGTCGCGCGCCCCGTCGCACGGTTACCTGCACTCCACGGCTTCTACTCCAGAACCCAGCCCCGCCTTCCTGCCCACCTGTGCGCAGGCGCACTCGGGCGAGACCGCGGGCGGAGCGGGGGCCCAGACCTGAGCGTTTTTGATTGGCGGCGCTCTTTGGAAGTTCAGGGACCCGGGGAGAGGAGGAGCCCGGGAGGCTGCGTGCCGTCACGTGACCGCGACACACGCGCTCTCGCTGGTTGGCGGCTAGGGAGGCTAGAGCGGCCAGGTGGGCGGGTCAGTCAGATCCGGTATCAAGGGCAGGACTTCCGGGGCGGGCGGCCGGGGCGGAGGGAGGAGTGGCTGGCAGTTGGCGCGACCAGGAGGGCAGGCAGGCTGCTCGTGGGGGTGCGGGCCGGCAGGGCCAGGTGAGGTGCGGGCCCGGCTGGCGGGACTGGGTCTGAGGAGGTTGGGGATGAAGATGCGGAGTGACCAAGGGTGTGGATTCCCAGTGCGGGCTACCCCGTGCTACCAGATAAGCGATTTCTTTTTCCGAGCCTCAGTTTCCTCCTCTGTACAATGGGGTCCCGAAGCCGACCGTAGAACCCCCTTAATGGGACGTCAGCCAGCTCGTGCACGCCGCGGCTGCTCCCAGCGCTCCTCCTCTCGCTACTCTTCCATCCTTGTTAGCGCCGATGATGATAGCGCGGGAGATGGCCGGGCTAGCAGGCCAGCGGGTGTGGGTTCGAATCTCAGCTCCGCGGTGCAGCATTGGGCCTGTGTCTTTACCTCTCTGAACCCCAGTTTCCTCTGCACAGTGATAGTCTCAGGCTCATAGGTTCATCCTGCAGATTCTGATGAATATCTTTGGCATACCAAGAGCTCGGTGGATTGGGATGGTAGTAGCTGAGAGTTCTAACAAAATAGAGGCAGGGAAGCCCAGAGAAAGGAAGACAATAGTCGGGAAGATCGATACCCTGATGTTTGCCGAGTCTTGATTTAAAATAATGACTGATGCATGTTCCTTAATTTAAAAGGCTGAAATTTACATTGTTATCCTATTTGGGAAATTAACACTGCTTGCCAGGAGAAGGAAAACGTAACTTGAAATACAATAGTAATAGAACAGCCTCTTCAGTTGTGGGCGGTGAATGAAAGATACTTGAAAATTGGATAATTTGTTTGTTTATTTATTTATTTATATTTGAGATCTCTATGTAGCTCTGGCTGTCCTGGAACTCACTATGTAGACCAGGTTGGCCTCGAATTCACACAGTTCCACCTGCCTCTGCCAAGTGCTGGGATTAAAGGTGTTCGTCACCATGCCCGGCTGGCTAAGTAGGCTTATATTTGGATCCCAACTCACACCTGCGTGCAACTGACATTAGGTCCACAACTGTCCCACTGTCACTGGTTTAGTTAAGATTTAATTTAATGCATACTTATCACGTGCCGTCCATAGTAGGAGCTTTGAGTTTGCTTATTTTATGCCTCTAACACCGTTTTAAAATTAAAAAAACAAAAAGATCGGTTTTATCGTGTGTGTGTGTGTGTGTGTGTGTGTGTGTGTGTGTGTGTGTGTTAGGTCAGAGGACGACTTGGCCTGGTGGCCTTTACCTACTGAACGATCTCACTGCCCCACACCACACGTTTAAAAAAATGTCCACCATTGAAGGGCAGTGAGCCTGTGTATGCATTTGTGTGGAGATGAGGACAGCTTTTGGGAGTTGTCTCTACCATGTGGGATGTAGGTTCAGGGGACTGAACTAATGTTGTCTGAGTTGGAGGCAGGCCTCTTTGGTAGGTTACCTTTTTCTTCTTTTTTTTTTTTGTTATCTTTTTCTTTAAAGTGCTTGCTAGCTAATCACTTCTCGGCCTTTTGGCTAAGATCAGGTGTAAAGTGCTTGCTAGGCAAGTGCTCCGTCATTGATCCTTTTCTCAGCTCTTGGCTTTTTGAGGTAGGGTCTCCGTGTAGCACACCTGGCCTGGAACTCAAAATTTCATCTTCCATTTCCTGAGCTGGCGTGATGGGTAGTAATAGGATGGTTTAAATGGCTCTGAGAGGTGAGTCCCAGAAAAATAGAGCAAAGCCAGGCTTGGGGCTAAGTTCTGCTCCCCCTCCCCCTCCCCTTCATCTTCCTACTATTCCACCCTTCTTGGTTTCTTTGAGACATGGCCTTGGTATTTAGCCTTGGCTCTCTGCAAACTCATGGTGCTCCTGCATTAGCCTCCAACACCATGCTTTGGATTCAAGTCTCCTAAGGACATAAAAGTATGTGGATTCTAATAAATAGTAATTTTTTGAGTTTTGAGAGCTATTTTAAAAATGTTAATTTTGTCAATTTTCACTATTCAGAAAGAGATAGACTTTTAAAATATTAACCTGTGTGTGTATGTGTTATGTGTACTTGTTTGTATGTTCACTCATGTGCACGCGCCTGTGGATGCCAAAGTTGGGTGTCTTACTTGGTCCTCCTTTATCGTGTATTTTGAGTCAGGGTCTCTCATTGAACCTGGAGCTCACCCTTTTGGGCAGACAGACTGGCTGCTGAGCTCCAGGGATCCGCCTGTCTTCACTTCCCCAGTGCTTGGCTTTATTAGAAGTGGGTGGTGGGGATTTGAATTCCAATCTTCATATACAATACTGACTGAGCCATCTACCCAGCTGGGGAGATGGACTTTTTAAAAAGAAGATTCATTTATTTTTATGTGTATGTATATTTACCTGCTTGTGTATGTTTCCACCACACACATGCCTGATGCACATGGAGCCCAGGCTGTTGGATCCTCTTGGACTAAAGTTACAGGTGGTTGTGACCTGTGTGTGAGTGATGGGAACCAAACCAAAGCAAGAAGTGCTCTTAACCTCTGAGCATTTATGGACCCTGGAAATGGTTTTTAAGATAGTAGAGAGTGCTGCCGGTCGGTGGTGGTGCACGCCTTTAATCCCAGCACTCGGGAGGCAGAGCCAGGCGGATCTCTGTGAGTTCGAGGCCAGCCTGGGCTACCAAGTGAGTTCCAGGAAAGGCGCAAAGCTACACAGAGAAACCCTGTCTCGAAAAACCCAAAAAAAAAAAAAAAAAAAAAAAGATAGTAGAGAGTGCCTTGGAGATGAAGGCAGGAAGATTTCGAATTCAGGAGACCTAGTTTCAACAAATGGGATCAAACCAAACCAAACAGACAAAATGGTATTAAGGAGATGAAATTGAGTTCAAACAGTGACTTCCTTGCCCTAGTATTTTTTTTTTTTTTTGGTTTTTCAAGACAGGGTTTCTCTGTGTAGTTTTGATGCCTGTCCTGGGATCTCGCACTGTAGACCAGGCTGGCCTGGAACTCACAGAGTTCCTCCTGGCTCTGCCTCCTGAGTACTGGGATTAAAGGCGTGCGCCACCGCCACCACCGCCTGTATTTTTTTTTTAATTTAATAATTTATTTAAATTTACTTTATGTGCATTGGTGTGAAGGTGTCAGGTCCCCTGAAACTGGAGTTACAGACAGTTGTGAGCTGCCATGTGTGTGCTGGGAACTGAACCTGGGTCCTCTGCAAGAGCAGCCAATGCTCTGAACCACTGAGCCATCTCTCCAGGCCTCTTGTTTAGTATTAACTGAGGCCTTCCAAGGATAGTCTGGTTATGCGTGCTGTGTAGCAGTCCCTCAGCCTCCATTCATTGGACTGACCTGAGTTCAAGTTCTGGCCCTACTGTTAACCTGCTGTGCTTTCTTTGGCTTACCGTTCGCTCTGTTTTAACTTTATTTACTCTTTTTGCTCATCTTTCTTCCTCCCAGGCTCAAAATGCAAAGCCGCTGAGAGGTACATATTCTCAGTTTCTGGCACAGAGTAAACACTCCCGAGGACCTGCTCCATGGGCTTCGGAATCAGAGAGAACTTGCTTTGGAATCTCAGAAAGGTCAGTTGCTATATGTGACACTTGGCAAGTGACTGTTCCTTGCTGAGTCAGGTGTGTTTTTTTTAATTGATGAGAACGGGACTAATAATAGTCTTCCCCATGAGGCTGTTGCAAGGCATCTTCATGATGCTCCGACCTGGGGGCTAGTTGGTGCTTGGTGTGTGACATGTCCTGACTTTCTCAGAGCTGTCTTTGTACTATTTATTGGTGTCACATCCAGAACTTGCTGTGTAGCTAAGGATAGCCTTGAACTTCTGAACCTCCTGCCTCTGCCTCCCAAGTGCTGGGACTGCAGGTGTGTGTACCTAGTATGTATGGTGCTGGGGATGGAGCCCAGAGCTTCATGTATGCTGGGCAAGCACTCTCCAAACTGAATTACACCTCTAGCCCCACCCACCTGCTTGATACTGGGTCTGCTGTACAGCCCAGGCTAGCCTTGAACGTGATGTGAAGCTTGGGCTGGCTTCCAAAGCTCTTCAGCCCCCTTTAAGCAGTGGCTCATCTAAGTGAAAATTGGTTTTCCATTTCTTTGGAGCCTCTTAGGGTCTGGTAAACCCCCCCCCCCCCCCCCATCTCCTCGCAGTCTGGCTCTTAAACATACTGAGGAGCTTTTAGCTTAGGGCACTAGACTCAGTGTCCCCTTTCCTGGAATAGTCTTCCTCTAAAGAGCCACACACTCACTTCTCCCTCAGGTCTCTACATGACACCTCAGTCTTTGCAGATCAGCCTGTTGGAAACGGCTCCCACCCTTCCCCGGCCGTCCATGCTTTTTCCACAGCACTGCCTTTATAGCTGTTTGGTTTGCTGTCTGTCCCCTGCTTCTCTGCTCCCAGCTGGGCTCCATGGTTCTGTCCCCCTCTGGATCCTTAAGTATTTCCCACATGGAAGGTGGGAAACTTGGGAAACCTGTTTGTTTATTTATTTTGCTGTGGACCACACCCAGCCTTCCGTATCCTAGCAAAAATTCTGTCACTGAGCTACATACCAACTAAATCTTTTATGTTTGATGCAGAGTCTTATGTAGCCTAGGCTGGTCTTGAACTCGTGAACCTCTTGTCTCAGCCTTCTGAATGCTGGAATTCCAGACACTCTACCATGCTTGATTTTTGTCTTAAGGCTTGAGAAGGAGCCTCACACTGGATGTGGTGGCATACTTCTTTAATTTCAGCATTGAGGGGCAGAGACGGGAATCTCAAGTTCTGCCTGGTCTACAGAGTGTGTTCCAGGACAGCTAGGACTATAAACATCCAAACAAACAAACAAATAGAGAAAGCCTCACTTTGTAGCCTGGGCTATCCCCCTGCCTCAGTTTCCTGAGTAGTGGGGTAGCAGGTGCATCCACTGTGCCTGACTCCGTTAGGAAGTTTCCTTTGAGCAATGGGTGGGTCCATGTGCTGGGATTTGGGGGGCCACTATTCCAGCTAGACCTCTCGTGGTGTGAAGAATGGAAGCTTGGACATTTGCCTTCTGTGCTGGTCCTTTTATGTCAACCTGCCACAAGCCAGGGTCATCTGGGAAGAGGACTCTCAATTGAGAAAATGCCTCTATAAGATTAGCTTGTAGGAGCCGGGCGGCAGGCACACGCCTTTAATCCCAGTACTCGGGAGGCAGAGCCAGGCGGATCTCTGTGAGTTCGGGGCCAGCCTGGTCTACAGAGCGAGATCCAGGAAAGGCACAAAGCAGAGAAACCCTGTCTCGGAAAAACCGAAAAAAAAAAACCAAAAAAACAAAACAAAACAAAAAAACCCCAAAACAAAAAACAACAACAAAAAAAAAAAAACCAAAAAAACCAAAAAAAAAAACCCGTTAGCTTGTAAGCAAGTCTAGGGGGCATTTTCTCCATTGGTGATTGATATGAGATGGCCCATCCCACTGTGGGTGATGTCGTTCCTGGGTAAGGTGGTCAAGGTGTTATAAGACAACTTGTCTGAGCAAGCCAGTAAACAGCACTCCTCCATGGCCTCTGCATCAGTTCCTACCTCCAGGTTCCTTCCTTGAGTTCCGGTCCTGACTTACCTCCAAGATGGACTACAAGCTGTCAGATGAAATAAACCCTTTCCTCTCCAAGTTGCTTTTTGTCATGGTGTTTCATTCCAGCAGTGGACACCCTAAGACGCCATCTTTGAGCTCCTTCCCAGGCAGAGGTGATAGCTGGGATGGCAACCCTGTCCTAGGCTGACGTCCTGCCAGCTGCTCCAGGCTATTCTTGGTTTGTGAGCCCCTAGTCCAGGAATGCTCCTCTGGCAGGCAGTCGGGCAGGCAGCACCGGGAGCCTGAGGCTCTCTGTGGGCCGACGAATGGGACCTCTCCCTTCTCTTTTCCAGGCTCCAGGAAGCAGGGTCAAGGCCAGGGAGACGATGGTCTCAGTGACTATGGGTGAGTCTGATTTCCCTGCAGGGCCCCTCTGCCCACCTCCCTTTCTGGGGTGTGGTCTGGGTCTAGAGAGGTGGAGCGGGGAGGGTTGGTAACAGGCAGGAACAGCTGGGCTCTACTGAGGTGGGGGCGGGGCTGGAGCCTGTCTGTTCTCTTCCTGTGTTGGGCCTCCTGCGTTAGGAGTTTGGCCTGGAGAACTTGGTAAGGCCCTCTGGTGCATGCTCCACCTGGCCTGCTACCTGTGAGATGGAGATGGTAGGTAATTCTGCAATCTGGATTGAGGAGATTACCACATGTGGAATCCTGGGCATAGTTCTCAACAGATGTTAAATGTGCTTGCTGGGAGACAGCCCTGATTATCCCTCCACTCTCTTTCCTGAGATGCAGTTCCATGCTAACCCAGGCTCACCTGCAAGTCCTTGGAGCAAGGACGACCTCGAGCTCCTCATCTTCCTGCCTCCACTTCCAGTGCTGGGATCACAGGTGTGCTACCACCAGCCTGGCTAGCTTGCGTGCTCCTTCTCTTGCTCTCTGTTTTTGGGGTGGGGGAGATGTAGTCTCCCATGTGACTAGGCCACGTTCAGATTCCTGCCCTAAGCTCCTGAGTGCTGGGGTTAGAGCTGTATGCCACCACGCCCAGACCCCAGCTCTTGTCAAGCCGTCTATTGGGATTGTCAAGGCACAGAGACCACATGGTGGCTTAGGAAAATGTGGAGATCTATTGCATATGTAGGAAAATCGAAAGCTGGGCTGTGGCACAAGCCTATAATCCCAGCACTCAGGAGGCAGAGGCAGGCGGATCTCTGAATTGGAGGCCAGACTGGACTACAGAGAGAGTTCCAGGACAGCCAGGGCTACACAGAGAAACCCTGTGGGGGTGAGGGGCAATGGAATTAAAAGCAACTAAAGGACAAACCTTTAGCAAGGCCCAGGCTTTGAGTTGGCATAACAAAACTATGCAGTATATCATCATGATGTGTGCCTTTATGTAGTGTGATATTTGAGAGTCATCTGTGGGACTAAGCGAAACTGTTGACTTTCCTTTTGAATGTTGTGTAGTACTTTACATGTTTGTTTATGGATGCCACTGTCAAGGGATATTGCTTAGGGCTTGAGGTGTAGCTAAGTGGTAGAGCACTTGCCTAGGACTCACCTGTAGGGACTTGGAGTATGGCTCAGTATTATGGTTTACTAAGGGCAGAGGAGGTAGCTCAGAGCCCTTAACTGGCATTCATTAGCCATGTTGCATCTGCAGCACTACAAACAGACAATCAAAGGATATTGTTTTGTTCCGGGATAGACATCTGCCGGTGTATATTCTTGATGATTTCTCCTGGTGCTATGTGTAGTAACCTCATCCCGCTGATTCTAAGACACACTGTTAGGGAATGTAACATTTCTGGGTACGGGCTACATCTCTTTTGTTTGTTTTTGGAGACAATGTCTCACTCTGTAGTTCTCCGGATCATTCACTGTGTATCCCAGACTGGTCTCAAACCCACCGCTGCAGCTTCCTGAGTGCTGGGATTAAAGGCTGGCACCACCACCTGTGGCCTAGGTATTTCTTAATGGCCACTGGTTTATGACAGCTCAGTTGGTCACGTGTTTGCCTTTTCTCTATAATACATGACATGGTGGTGTGAGCCTGATGTAGAGATTCTGCAACTCCTTGGTCACCAGGCTCTGTAGGGCCTTTGTAAATGGTGCACACTTGTGATCCAGCACAGTAAGGCAGGAGGATCAGGAGTTCAAGGTCATTCTTAGCTACTTGGTGAGGTCAAAGCAACCCTGAGATTCATGAGATCCTGCCTTTTTTTTTTTTTTTTTTTTTTTTTTTGAAGCAGGGTCTCACTATGTAGTCTTGGCCGTCTTGGAACTTGATATGTAGACCAGGCTGGCCTTGAATCCACCTGCCTCAGCCTCCCAAGGTGTGTGTCACCATGCTAGCTGAGACCCTGTCTTTAAAGAAAAGGGGGGGGGGACTCAAGGGAAGCAGGTGGGGATTTAGCTTGGTGAGCGGAGTGCTGGCCTAGCACGCACAAGCCCTGGGTTCAATCCCCAGCACCACATAAACTGAGCATGGTGGCAGCACACACCTGCAAGTCCAGCCCTGGGGAGGAGGAGGCAGGAGGATCAGAGTTCAAGGTCATCCTCAGCTACAGAGTAAATTTGAGGCCAGGCCTGGGCTCCACTAGACCTTGTCTTAAAAAACAAACGAACAAACCAGCCATTGAAGGTCGTCTGGACTCAGTCCACCTGTCCACCCAGTGACTTGAGGACATGGGTGCTGTTAGTACTGAAATGTTAGCCAGGTGAGGATGGATTTCTTGACTTCTGCCCTGAGGGTCTAAGGTATCACAGGTGCTAGGAACAGGATTGGACCTGTGCTGTGTGCCCAGGAAGTACTTGGTAGATGTATAGTACCATTACAAATTACAGATGGGGAAACTGAGGCACTGAGCTTTGACTTGCCCACAGTCCTACAGGCAGGAAATGGCAGAGCCAGGATTGAACCAGTCAAGCTTCCTGCTAACAGATATGAATGTGAGCCTCTCCTTGAGGCTTGGTTGCTCCCTGCTAAAGCCCATGGACTGGCTCCAGGCCTGGGCTCCCCACCGGGCCATGTGCTGAGCGCTATCAGGCCAGGCACATGGGTTAAGGCACCAGGACGGGGTGAAGCTGTAAGAACAAGGTCAAAGGACCGGGAACTTGGGAGCATCATGCCTGGCATGTTAAACCTCTCAGGTCCCAGTTCGTGGACTCAGTGCCTGCTGAATCACAGGTGGTCAGGGGTTCTCAGGTCAGGGCTGGCATGCTCTGGGTCGATTCGGAAGCCACTGCTGCTGCAGTTTGCTATGAATGACTGTCCTGTCTAACCTCCAGCCACTTCCGAGTGGATCCAGTTCTTCAAGGAAGCTGGCATTCCCCCAGGACCTGCTGTGAATTATGCTGTGATGTTTGTGGACAATCGGTGAGGAGGCTGATGGGACAGGGTAAACTGGGTAGGAGGAGGCGGGAACTTGCTGGGTGGGGCCTCATCACCATCCTCCCAACAGGATCCAGAAGAGCATGCTGCTAGATCTCAATAAGGAAATCATGAACGAGCTGGGCGTGACTGTAGTGGGTGACATCATTGCTATCCTCAAGCATGCCAAGGTGGTACACCGCCAGGTAGGTGCCCTTCTGTGCCTCTGACTGCCTGGGGAAAGTGTGAGTGAGGCTGGAGGGGATTGTTGTGGGGCCAGTAGGAGGCCTGGCAGCAAAGGAAGGTGCAGTATTGGAGGCAGGTTTAGCTCTTTGCTGTGTGACGTTGGGCATGTTGCCTGACTTTTCTGAGCCTTGTTTTCTGTCTTCTCTATGCAATGAGGCAAACCATAATTTTGTGTTTCTTTTTCCATTTTTCACATGTGTGTGGTATACACACATGGACACACGTGAATTGTGCATGTTCACGTGTATATGTGCATGTGGAGGCCCAAGGTTGATAAAGGGAATTATCCTCAATCACTCTTGCACCTTATTCAGTGAGGCAAGATCTCTCAATCAAACCCAGAGCTTGCTGATACAGCTACCAGATGCCCTGAACCTTTATAGTAACATGTGCAATAGATCTCAACATTTTCCTAAGCCACCATGTGGTCTCTGTGCCTTGACAATCCCAATAGACGGCTTGAAAAGAGCTGGGGATCTGGGCGTGGTGGCATACAGCTCTAACCCCAGCACTCAGGAGCTTAGGGCAGGAATCTGAACGTGGCCTAGTCACGTGGGAGACTACATCTCCCCCACCCCAAAAACAGAGAGCAAGAGAAGGAGCACGCAAGCTAGCCAGGCTGGTGGTAGCACACCTGTGATCCCAGCACTGGAAGTGGAGGCAGGAAGATGAGGAGCTCAAGGTCATCCTCCAGAGCACCCGAGTTCAGTTCCTAGCACTAATACGAAGCTCACAACTGCTTTTAAGTGCAGCTTCAAGGGATCTCATGCCTGTGGCCTCTGCAAGTACCTGCACTCTCATACACCACACACACACACACACACACACACACACACACACACACACACACACAACTAAAAGTGGATTAAAAAACAACCCCAGAGCAGAACAGATTTTGTTTTTTGTTTGTTTATTTGTTTTGTTTTGTTTGTTTTTTTCAAGACAGAGTTTCTCTTGTGTAACCCTGACTGTCCTGGAACTCGCTCTGTAAACCAGGCTGGCCTGAAACTCACAGAGATCCCCCTGCTTCTGCCTCCCGAGTGCTGGTATTAAAGGCGTGTGCCACCACCGCCCAGCTGGCAGAACAGCTTTTTTTTTTTTTTTTTAAGATTTGTTTATTTATTATTTATTATGTATACAGAAGAGGGTGCCAGATCTCATTACAGATGGTTGTGAGCCACCATGTGGGTGCTGGGAATTGAACTCAGGACCTCTGGAAGAGCAGCCAGTGCTCTTAACCTCTGAGCCATCTCTCCAGCCGGGCAGAACAGCTTTTAAGGCCTCTGGGTGCTGCTCAGTGCTTGAGGACCCCCTTCTGGGCTAACCCGTGACCTCTCATTTCCAGGACATGTGCAAAGCTGCCACTGAGTCAGTGCCCTGCAGCCCCAGCCCCCTCCAGGGGGAGCTTCGCCGTGGCGCCTCTAGCGGTGAGTTGCATCTGTTCTGTCTCTTCCTTCATTGTATCCCCTCACTGAAGGGAGCACATCTGGTTTGCAGAGGTGGAAGCAAAGCCGTTGAGGCCCTCCCTCTATAAAGGACCAAATAAGCTAGGCAGAGAGTGACTGTTTGTGTGGCCCTTTCTCACAGTAGTCATAATTTTTTTAAATTAGTGTGTGTGGTCTCACAAGATAGTGTCTGAGAAAGTTAGAGGACATGTTGTGGGAGGTGGTTTTCTCTTTCCACCATATAGATCTTGATGCTCAAACTTGGGTCATCAGGCTTGGTTGTAAGTACTTGTACCCGCTAAGTCATCCTTCTGGCCTCCCCCCCCCCCCCCCCTAAACAGAAGTTTATATAGCCCAGGCTGGCCTTGAAGTCACTATCCTCCTGCCGTAGCATTAGCATCTTGCTTCTGGGGTCACCATTTCTGATTTATTCTTTGGTGGTGCTGGGGATGGAGCCCAGAGCCTGAGCAGGCTGGTCGCAGGCTGGTCATGCCGTTCACTCAGCTGCACCTCAGCCCGTATACCTTACCTTATATACTCCTCTTTGTCCTAGTTTGCTTGGTTTTTTTTGGAGGGGGGGGGGGTTCAAGACAATTTCTCTGTGTAACACCCCTGGCTGTTCTGGAACTCACTCTGTCTCAAACTCACAGAGATCCGTCTGGCTCTGCCTCCCAAGTGCTGGGATTCAAGGTGTGCGCCACTGCTGCCTGGCTTCTTGATAAAGCATGGCTAAAAGCAACTTGGGAAGGAAAGAGTTTATTCAGCTTACATGGCCTGATCAGGACCTCAAGGTGGAGGCCCTGGAGGAATGCTGCTCTTTTCTTTTGTTCCTTCTTGAAATAGGGTCTCACTATGTAGCCCTGGTTGGTCTTGAACTGCTGTCTCGGCCTTCTGAGTACTGGGATTAATATAGACATTGTTCCACCACACCTATCCAGCTATCCTTCTTACAGCTTCCCGACCAATCACCTGCTGGGAGTGGCACTGCCCACAGTGGGGCAGCCTCCCCACCAGTTATCAGTCAAAAAAATACCCCACAGACATGTCTGTAGGCCAGTCTGATGGAGGCATTTTTTGACCTCTTCTCCGATGTCTCTAGTTTGTGTAAAGTTGATAAAAAACAAAAAACAAAAAACTAACTAGCCATACTTCTAAAAAATGTATTTCTTGTTTACATTTATTTATTCTGTGTGTATATGTTTGGGGAGTACTCGAGTGCCATGGCACATGTGGTTATGTGACCCCCACTTCCACCATATGGGTCCCGTGGATCAGGACCTTCACCCACATTCTTGCCTTTATTCACTGAGTCGTCTCAGTGTCCCCCATGTGTCCTTTTTAAGGACACCTTGTTTACTATATGCTGTTGAGTCATTTGCTGAGCTCATAGCCAGCACCACCGTGACTCATCCCAGAACAAAGCCTGTAAGCCACACGTGTTTTCCATGAAGCACACCGTGGCCTTTCCATGCAGTGCAGTGTCACACAGCACCTTAGCAGTGTGCTTGGTGTCATTGAAAGCTGCACAGTCTCCAAGCAAAAGCAGAAAAGAGACCAGTTTTTACATTTCTTGCAGTAAGTAGACCATGGAAGAAGGACACTTACAGGAGCTGACACCAGAGGCCACAGGATCCCTTTGCCATAGGCTGGGGACACGTGCTGGGTGATGGTGCCAATCTGCAAACAGCTGCAGAAGCACCACATGTATTGGTGTATGGGGCTGTAGTGAATCCCAGTGAGCAGATGAGTGTGCACACACAGACTCTGAAGACCTGGGCAACAAACAGAGTGAGACCCTATTTAAAAAACATACGGAGCTGGGCTCGAACTCAGCTGGCAGAGTGCTCGCCCAGCATACACGAGGCCTTGGACGCGATCCCCAGCTCCAAACAGTCAGGCACTGTGGTACACCCTCTAATCTAGCACTTGAGAAGTGGTAGCCGGAGGGTTAGACATTTAAAGTAGGGGGTTGGAGAGGCGCAGTGGTTAAGAACACTGGCTGCTCTTCCAGAGAACCGGAGTTCAGTTCCCAGCACCCGCATCAAGTAGTTCACAGATGTCTGTAACTCCAGCACCAGGGGCCTGACGCCCTCTTCAGGCCTCCAGAAGAACCATCTCAAACAAGGTAGAAGAAAAGGACACACACACATCTGAGTGTCACAATTCTGAGTGACACAGTGCACACATATGAATGGACAGACACACACAAACATAAACAGTTACAGACATTTACTTCTCACAGATAAATAAACACGAAGTCATAGACATATGCTTCTCACAGTTTTATGGGTTGGCTGGCCATGGTACTCTGACCCAGTTCAGCGGGTCTCTGTGGTTCATGATGTCTAGATTGAAGTATGGCTTCGTTTACACATCTGATTACTGGCTTGGTGTCAGCTGGAGTAATAGAGGTGACTTGGTGTCTTTATGCAGCAGGCTAGCCTAGGCACGTTCTGACGGTGAGAGTCACAGGGTTCCTAAAAACAGCATTAGCAGGCAGGCTCCAGCACTGGGGCTTCTGGAGCCTCTGCTGTTGTGATATCTGCTCTGTCCGTGCTGGCAGGGCACACCCAAAGGTCTTGATGTGGGGAGGCTGTAGAAATCAGGCTTCGTTTCTCTAACAAGCCCACAACACGCATACAGAAAAGAGTTTGATCATAACGGCTTTGTGGGCGGCTGTGTAACTCAGCTCTAGAGTGTATGCTTAGCCTGTGAGGCCCTGTGTTCTAGTCTCCGTCCTAAAGCCTCAGCACTAAGTTGTTAAAGGCTCTGCTGAATAGCATTCAGTATAGGGCAGCGGATAGCCATTGTCCAAAGACAGAGACAAGCATGGCTGTCCTTCCAGAGTCCCCTCCTCCCCCTTTCAGGGATCCCACAACTCTGGCTGCCAGTCTTTCAAAAGTGCCTGTCCATAACATTTTCATACCTTTCTGGATGGCTTTTTCTCTTTCCTCCCTCCCTCCATCCCTCCCAAGACAAGGACTCGCTATATAGCTATAGCCCTGACTGGCTTGGAATGCATGTAGACGAAGCTAGCCCTGAATTTATAGAGTCCCACCTGCCTCTGCCTCCCGAGTGCTGGGGTTAAAAGCATTTTCCATCATGCCTGGCCTACATGCCTTTTATAATTTCAAGTAACTGAAAAATGAAACCAAATCTGTGCATGGTGGCTCATGTGTATAATCCCAACACTCAGGAGGCTGAGGCAGGAGGATTGTTATGAATTAGCCAGCCTGGGTTACATTGTGAGTTCCAGGCCAGCCCAGAGCAAGACAAAGTCTTAAAAAAAAAAATCCTGTCAAGTGATGAGGACTGTGGAACAAAGTGTGTCATGGGTCAGGGGAGCAGAAGTAAAAGGGGTCCTGGTGGGATGGGATGTTAGAGGAGTTTTCTCTGAGAGGTCAGACATGGTTCCTGGGAATGGGAAGCTGCCTTCCAGGTTCCTTAAGCATCCCTGACATTATGAGGATGGAGCAGCCACAGGGCGACAGAAGCTGCTTCTTCCTTAGTCCAGTGCTTTCCTCTGACATCCTGGCCCCAACACTGTTGGGCTGAGAACTCACTCCTGGACTGTTCTTCCAGAATCCTCCTCCCTGCCATTTCCCAGTCCCTTCTCCAGGGCACCCATAGCATGGCTGGACTCACTTCCCTCCTCCCACAGCCGCTTCTCGAATGATCACCAACAGCTTGAACCATGACTCTCCACCCCACACTCCCCCAAGGCGGTCAGACACCAGCACTTCCAAGATCTCCGTCACCGTGTCCAACAAGATGGCAGCGAAGGGTGCCAAGGCTGCCGGTGAGGACGCTTGGGCAGGTGTTGGGCAGAGCTGCAGGGGAATGTGGGTGAGCAGAAGGCGGGCGGGTGCGCGCGTGTGCGCGTGTCGTGTATTTGGGGGGGTGCTGCTGAGTGTGACAAGGTGCTTCAGAGACCACCCGAAGGTCATTGACCTCTGTGAACTTGATCAAGTCTGAGAACTTAATTTTTGTTTCTTTTTTTCTCTTTTTAAAAATTAAATTTATGGGGGCTGGAGAGATGGCTCAGAGGTTAAGAGCACTGCTTGTTCTTCCAAAGGTCCTGAGTTCAATTGTCAGCAACCACATGGTGGCTCACAACCATCTGTAATGAGATCTGGTGCCCTCTTCTGGCCTGCAGGGATATGTGCAGACAGAACACTGTATACATAATAAATAAATTAAAAAAAAAAAAAATTAAATTTATTTTACATCCTGACCAGTTTCCCCTCCATCCTCTCCTCCCATCCCCCCCCAACCCCCGCCTCCCCTATTCACTCCTCCTCTGTTTCTGTTCAGCAAGGCAGGCCTCCCATGGGTGTCAACAAAGCATGGCATATCAAGTTGAGGTAGGATTAAGCTCCTGGCCTTGTATTAAGGCTGGGCAAGGCGACCCAGTATGAGGAGTAGGGTCCCAAGAGCCAAGCCAGGCCTTAGGGACAGGCCCTGGTCCCACTGCTGAGAGTCCCACAAGCAGACCTCTGTCTGTTTGTTTTAACTTAAAGGTTTATTTTTATTTTTTGAATTATGTGTGTGTATGTGGGTGTGTGCTTGTGTGCACAGGTGTCCATGGAGGCCAGAAGAGTGGTTTCCCTGACCTGAAGTTACAGGCCATGTGAGCTTTCTGATGTGGGTTCTGGGAACTGAACTTGGGTCCTCTGCAAAAGCAGTACTTGATCCTAAGCACTGAGCCGTCTCTCTGGCTCCTTGTTACTGTTTCTAGAAGGGCAGTGATGATGTCTTGGTTTCGAGGACAGTGAGAAGCTCTCCAAGATAGACTGGAGACCTGGCTTTTCTACTTCTCCTTGGTAACTGAGGCTGGCCTTGAGATTGTTATATAGCCTCGATGATGTTGACGAAAGCCCTGGATTCAATCCTCAGCACCACAAAAATTTATAAGCATAAAAGTAAAAGTAAGAGCCGGGCAGTGATGGTGCACACGCCTTTAATCCCAGCACTCTGGAGGCAGAGGCAGGCGGATCTCTGAGTTGGAGGCCAGCCTGGGCTACAGAGTGAGTTCTAGGACAGCCCAGGCTATACAGAGAAACCCAGTAAAAAAACAAAAAGTAAATGTGAGAAGCTAGGTATGGTAGTACATACCTGTAAGTCCAGCATTCAGAAAGCAGAGGCAGGGGGATCATTCCAAATTCAAGTTTGGTTTGGTCTATCCAGAGAGTTCCAGGCTAGCTAGAGTTAGAGCAAACCAAAAAGAAAAACCAGAAAGCTAAAAGTAGTTAATAAAGTGCTGAAACAGTGGCGACAGGTCTACCTCCCGACACTGTGAAGGGACTTCTTTTTTGTGGTTGAAGTATAAAGTAGGTGTTGTAAAGCATGCTGGAGTGGAGAGGCTGAAGCAGGAGGATTACAAGTTCCAGACCAGCCTGGGCTACATAGTGAGACCCTGGCTTAGCAACAGAAAAGAAGTTTAATTTAGGGTTGGTGACACTGTTCAGTGAGTCAGTGCTTTTGCTGCCGTGATTGATGACCTTAGTTCAGTCCCTGGGCCCCACGTGGTGAAGGGAGAGAGCCACGGATGTACACACACATATCATAAGTATAGATAGTTTTATTTTTTACTTATTTTATTTTTTTAAAGATTTATTTATTTATTTATTTATTATGTATACAGTGTTCTGTTTGCATGTATCCCTGCAGGCCAGAAGAGGGCGCCAGATCTCATTACAGATGGTTGTGAGCCACCATATGGGTGCTGGGAATTGAACTCAGGACCTCTGGAAGAACAGCCGTGCTCTTAACCTCTGAGTCATCTCTCCAGCCCTATTTTTTACTTATTTATGTGTATGGATGTTTTGTCTACATGTATGTCTGTGCATTGTGTGAATGCCTAGTGCCAGTAGAGGTCACAGAGGGTATCTGATCCCCTGGAACTGAAGTTACAGATAGTTGTGAGTTGCCATGTGGGTGCTGGGAATTGAACCCAGGTCCTCTGGAAGAGCAGCCAGTGCTCTTTACCACTGAGCCATCTCTCTAGCCCCCAGTACATATATTTTAAAGTATAATTAATTCTGCAAAATACCTAAACGGTAAGTATGATTACTTGTTAATAAGTGAAAGCACAAAAAGAATAGGCAAAAGGCACAAGCACATACAGTTCTGAAGGCAGCACTATGGGATTTGAGGATGTAACCACCCAGCAGGTCCCACAGTCCAGATGTCTGGGAAGTCACCACTGCTTGCAAATCCCAAGCACTTGTGGTTTAGTGACTAATGTCCTCAGTGGCTCCGTCTGGTGATGGAGCAGCTGTGCACATGAAGGATCCAGTCACACAAGCAAGGAGATGAAAGACACTGATGTGCAGCTGGCATTGTGGTGCATGTCCATAAGCCCAGCCCTCCAGGGCTAAAGCAGCAAGATTGTGAGTTGAGGCCAGCATGACAATATAGGGAGACCTTGTCTCCAAAGAGGGAGGACAGAGACAGACAGATTGTCATGCCCATAGCTAGTTCCCCCACCACCCCCAACCTCAGAACATCCTTGCCTGAGGGAGCTGACTCCATGTCTCCTTACCAGCTCTGGCCCGCAGGGAAGAGGAGAGCCTGGTTGTTCCTACCAAGCGGCGGCGACGGGTGACAGCTGAGATGGAGGGGAAGTACATCATCCACATGCCGAAGGGGACCACCCCCCGCACCCGCAAGATCCTGGAGCAGCAGCAGGCAGCAAAAGGTTCAGGCTGTGTGGGCTGCAGATGGGGCTCTCTAAGCTTGTTACCCAGTGATGGTCCTGCCCAGTGGGTGGGGGCTTAGAGGGAAGCAGCTAACGGCATTTGGCTAAGAGGACAGCAACCATAGAGGAAGAGACTCACCTCTGGGCTGCCATCCTGCAGTTCATGAAGCTGGGTTCCTCATGCCTTGTCCCTGGAGGGCAGGGACAAAAAGTCAGTTATGGCTGGCCTGGAAAGCAAGTGACCATACCTGGCTAAGAGTAGGCCCGCAGTGGACCCCAGTACTGTGAGGCAAAGCAAGGGCTCATCCTCAGTGCTGTGGAGATGGCCCCATGGTGGTGACATTTTAGAAAGTTCTGCTGGTGCTCCTGGAAGAACTTTGAGATGGTGTACATCTTCTTCCTGGGCCCCATACCTATGGGTGTTGTCCCTCTCTGGAGCAGCATGTGTGGACCTGCAAATGTCACTGAATATAGAGGCTCTATTCTTTTTCCTTGATTTTGTTTATTTTTATATATTAAAGGCATGCGCCACCGCCGCCCGGCCTTATTTTTATATATTTATTCACTTATTTTTTGGTTTTTCCAGACAGATTCTTTATATAGCCCTGGCTGTCCTGGAACTAGCTCTGTAGACCAGGCTGGCCTCAGACTCACGGAGATCCTCCTGCCTCTGCCTCCCGAGTGCTGGGATTAAGGCATGCACTGCCAATTCCTGGCCAGTTGGTTTATTTTTTTATATTCTGTTTTTGAGGTGCTGTGGATCTGACCTTGTGCATGCTAGGGTAGTGCTCTACCTCCTACTTAAAGCCTCAGTCTTTTTTACGTGTGTGGCACAAATAACATTATTTTCTAGATAGCAGTATAAAATTTCCTCCAGTTATGTCTTTCTTTCGTTTTTAATCTTTTATTCTTTCGTACTTTCCTTAAAAAACTATTTTGTGGGTCTGCTTATGTGAATTCATGTGCATGTGTGGCAGTCCTCGAAAGCCAGAAGAGGGTGTTAGGGTCCCTGGAACAGGATACTAGGAATTGGACCTGGGTCCTCTATAAGAGCAGCAAGTGCTCTTAACTGCTGAGCCATCTCTCCAGTCTGTCCTTCAATAACTTCATCCATGTGTACATTCTACCTTGACTGGATCTATCCTTGCCGGATACCCCAGCATACCCTCTCTTACATTCATGTCCTGTCCTTTTATTTTCCTGCAGGGGGCTTACTGTTCCCTGTTAGAGCTGCCTTCTAGAATGACCTTGTGTGAGTGCCGTAGTGCAGTTAGTTCCCGTGGCAGGTCCCACCCAGAAGACAGCATTTCCCAGCGCTTCTCCAGCTCTCACGCTCCTCCTGTCCCCTCTCATGCAGTGTCCTGTGAGCCTTGGAGAGGTTGATGTAGGTAGTCGGTTTAGGGCTGAGCACTCAGTGCACACACTCACCTCAGCGCTTTGACCAGTTGAGTCTTTGTGGTAACTGCTGCCCACTGTTGAAGAAGCTTCTCTGACCAAGAGGAGGGCAGCACTAATATGGGTATAAACAAACGTGTAGATATGTTTAAATTATTCTTTATTTATGTGAATATGTGTGAGTCTATGTGAGTTTATGTGTACCACATGCATGTAAGAGCCTACAGAGGCCAGAAGAGGGTGTCAGATCCTCTAGAACTGGAGTTACAGATGATGTAAGCTGGGGGTACTGGGAAATTCTGCAAGAGCAGTAATTGCTCTTAACTGCTGAGCCATCTTTTCAGAGCCCCCATCCCCCTAAACATGAATATTTAGAAGGCAATTTGATAACATGTCCATTTACCAAAACAACAGTATTAAATTTTCTATTAGGACCTCCGATCTCCTAAGCCTTGGGCATTGGACCAGGTTTACCATACCAGGCCTGTATTTCCTCCTGTGGAGCAGGCCTCAAATCTAATCAGGAGCTGTTGGTTAACTCCATAACCTCATGCCACTGTTAGACCAGTGGGCACATCTTGCCAGGCAGGTTGATGTTTTAGCATTCAGAGTTCACTGCTGGGTAATGCCCCTGATGACCTTTCCCCCCAGTGGCCTGCATAGTACCTTTCAACACCGTGAAGCTAGCCATCAAGGAGGAAGCTTGTTTTTCTATCAGTTTAGTTTGGTTTTTCTCTGTCCTACTACCGAAGTGTGCTGTGCCTGCCTTAGTAGGGTCACCTGTCATGCTGGCTGTCCTGGAGCTCACTAACTCACAGAGATCCCCCTGCCTCTGCCTCCAAAGTGCTGGGATCAAAGGCGTGTGCCACCATGCCTGAGCTGGTGGCTTATTCTTTTTTAATGGTCATTTGTTTCCATAATATTTTGGGCTATGACTCAGTGAACACTGTTATTGGTGGAGATGTAGAGTTTGTTTGTTTGTTTGAGAGAGGATTTCTCTGTGTAGCCTTGGCTGTAGCCCAGGAACTCGATCTGTAGATCAGGCTGGTGGCCTTGAACTCAGAGATCCAACTGCCTCTGCCTCCAGAGTAGTGGGATTAATGGTGTGTGCCACCACTGTCCGACTAAGATGGAGGTTTTATTTAGTAGAGGACTCATTACCATTCATCACATTCTGCCAGATGCCCACAATTGCAAACTTAAAAGGAACAAAGCTGGATGGAGTAGCATTTGGGAAGTGTAGGCAGGAGAATCGGGAGTTCAGGGCCAGCCTTAGTTACATAGTGAGTTCAAAGTTAGCCTAGGCTACATGAGACCCAATCTCAAAGAAGAAACATTTTCCCTTCCACATCATCTTATACAGAGGCACAGTGAATTTCAGGTATCAATTTTCATTGATTGTTTTAGTTAGGGTTACTGTAGCTATGATGAAGCATCATGATCAAAAGCAGGTTGGGGAGGAGAGGGTTTATTTGGCTTACACTTCCACATCACTGGAGGAAGTCAGGACAGGAACTCAAACAAGACAGGAACCTGGAAGCAGGAGCTGATGCAGAAGCCATGGAGGGGTTCTGCTTACCTGGTTCTTTCATGGCTTGTTCAGCCTGCTTTCTTATAGAACCCAGGACCACCTGCCCAGAGATAGCACCACCCACAGTGGGCTGGGCCCTTCAGCATCAATCACTAATTAAGAAAACGCCCTCTAGGCTTGTCTACCGACATCTTATGGAGGCGTTCCCTCCTCTTAGGTGATTTCAGCTTGTGTCAAGTTGACATAAAGCTAGCCAGCTCGTTGGTCTTTCCCCGATCTGACCCTTGGGAGCCTGAGCTGAGCATGCATGGTCTGTCCCTAGGTCATCTCACCTTGGCATCTGCACTGTGGTCAGCCTAGACATGGTCCCACGGGGCCACAGGCAGGTGCTGCCTCATGGTGCCACTTCTCTCCCAGGTCTGCATAGAACTTCTGTATTTGATCGCCTTGGGGCTGAGACCAAAGCAGACACGACGACAGGGACTAAGGTGAGTATGGCGTGCTGGAGCGGCTCGTGTGGGCAAGTGCTGGTCCTCTTGGTGTGCTTCTTGACACTCACGGTCTGTGTCCCAGGTGGCCAAACTCTCTTCCCACCCTTTGAACCTGTTTTCTCTTTGGCTGTGGTGGATTTCTTGTTTGCCCTTTGCCCTTTCGTAACAGTCTGCTTGGCTGCTGGATTTCTTTCTTCCACCCCCAGGTCCTAACTAGTCTCAGGATCCTCTACCATAGCAATCTTATCCTGAGCCTCCAGCTCAGGTGCCTGCCATCTGCATTCAGTCAGCTGAATACATTCCAAGTTGGATGCCTCCGTCTGTCCTCAGCTCTGCCACCTCTGTCTGATGCGTGGATAGGGTCCCACAGCGCTGCCATGAACCCTTGTAGCCCTGTCCCCACAGTTATAGCCATGCTGCCGCATGAAGAGGAGGTTTTTCTGTTTCTTTTACTTTTTTGTGACAGAGTCTCATATGCTCTGGGTGGTCTGACACTGTAGCCAAGTGATTGAACTCCTGATCCTCCTGCCTCCACTTCCCAAGTGCTCAGATGACAGGCATGCACTGCCACGCCTGCCTTCTTTAGGACTGGATGTTTGGCGGGGGTGGTGTGGTGTGGGGGTGGTGTGGTGTGGTATGGTGGTGTTTGTTTTGAGTCAGTCTTTCCTGTAGCCTAGGCTGGCCTAGAACTCGAGATCATTCTCCTTCAACCTCACGAGTACTGAGATCACAGCCTTGCACCGCTGCTTCCAAGGTTTTTTTTGTTTTGTTTTGTTTTTTAAACTGTGCCCACAGCAAAACCTAGTCTTACTGCTGTAACCAGCGGTTCCCTAGGCCCCAGGCATGGAGTATGGTTAGAATACCCTAGAGCTCACTCTGACAGGCTGGATGGCCTTGGCATTGTCATTTCAGCCATTTGTACCTCAGTTCCTGAATCTATATAATGCCAGTTAATAGGGCGGCTATGGGTGTCAGCAAGAGGCTGGGATGTAGGGCACGGCAAGCGCTCCTTAGGTATCACCCACAGTGGACACTGGCTTCCACTGAGTCCCGTGCTCACCAGGGTAGAGCCGTCTGCCCTCTGTCTCTCACCTCCCAGAATCTTACCGTGATGTGATGGTAATACAGGCTCCTAGGACTGGACGTTCAGCCATGTGAGGCTTTACTGAGTGCTCAGGAGGTGTGGCTGTCACTTCTGCCTCCGAAACCGAAGGCATGCTTCTTTCTCTGCTCACTCATCTCGGAGGGACTACAACCCCTGGCATCTCTGAGAAGACATGGATTGTCCCTGACTCCTGCCCTCTAGCCTGCTACTCCCCTTCAATGCTGGCAGTGATGGCCCACGTCTATCATCCCAACACTCAGGAGACTGAGGCAGGAGGATCTCCAGCTTGAGACTGTGGACTGTGTAGTAACCCTTGTAAAGGAAAAGAAAATCCATGAAGACATCCTGTCCTTCACAGAACACGACTGACTGTTGATATTGTTGAATTAGTGAAGTTATTTCTGATGCTACCTCCTCCCTCGAGTTATGACTCCAGGAGGGTATGGTCAGGGTTGTCCTGACCATCGTGGTGTCTTTAACACTGTTCATCCTAGGCTGAGGTTCATAAACTATCTGCTAAGTAAATGACTGAGTAAGGGGCTGGGGTATAGTTCAGTGGTAGAGTGTTTCCCAGCTGTGTATGAGGCCCTGAATTCTGTCTAATGCATGACACTGTAAACAGCTAAAATGACCTGGGCAATCTTCCCAGTGCCCAGCCTGCCCTTGGCAAGGCACTCCTGTTTCTCCCTGTCCTTATTAGAGCTACTGACATTCAGCTTTCAGAGCTCCAGTGGCCTGTGCCCTTTCCTAAGGAACCTTCCCGAGTCCCTGGCATAGTCAGGTCTTCCTCTGGGCTCCCTGGCCTCTGGTCCCTGTCACTATTACATAGGATGACACTGGACTGCCAGCTGACTTTCTCAGAGGCCAGCACAGAGCAGGCAGCATGTTGATGACTAAAATGACCCACTGTCCTTTCTCTGACATCTACAGCCCACAGGAGTTTTCAGCCGCTTAGGGGCCACCCCAGAGATGGATGAGGACTTGGCCTGGGACAGTGACAATGACAGCAGCAGCTCTGTCCTGCAGTATGCTGGGGTCCTAAAGAAGCTAGGACGGGGCCCCACCAAGACCAGTCCCCAGCCGGCACTGACTGTCAAAGCCAAGGCCACAAGCTCTGCAACCACGACAGCTCCAAGGCTGCGGCGCCCGGCACTTCCCTCTCGCCCTGGGCCAGAGAAGAAGCCGGAGTCCCTGCCCAAAGTCAGTGTCCTCCAGAGACTGGGCAAGGCTGCCGTTGTGTCTGAGGCCCAGGACAGCCAGGTCACAAGCACCAAGAGTAAGTCCTCAGCTGAGGTCAAGTTCGCCATTAAGAGGACTCTGGTAGGGCCCCGGGGGAGCAGCTCCATTGAGAGCCTTGGTGCCCAGATGGACCATGCAGGCACTGTGAGCGTGTTCAAAAGACTGGGCCGAAGGACTTTGTAGCCGGCACACAGGGTGGGGTGCAGCATGGAATGGCAGGCAGGTTCCTGCTTCCCTCCCTCCCTCCCAGCTCCAGGTGACACAAGGCTTGGCTCTCCAGCGTTCATGCTGTGCTCCAAGCACTTGGTACACAGGCCTTTGCCTGGTCTCCGATGTTCCTGTGGCCTGACCTTGCCTGCTCTGGGACTCTCCCTGCCTGCCCTCTGTCCTCTGTGCACTAACTGTGGCCTTGGTAGATTCCCCTTTCTACCTCTTCCCAAAGCCAAGTGCCCTGCCCCTTCCGTGCAGCCCACCCCTCACTGGGGCGCCCTCCTGTCCTGGCTGCCCCATCACAGAGGTGTTACCTGGAGGCACTCCCTTTGCCCCACCCCATGGCTTCCCTCCCTCTTCTCCCCTCCCCCCCTGCTGTGATGTCTCTCTTCTCTTCACTCTTTTCATTTCTCTTCTGTTTTCTGTCCCTGTGGCAAGGCCCGACCGTCCGCTGCATCCTGCCTGACCCTCCTGCACCTCTGACCTCCCAGCGGCCCCGTCGACGGTGGCGTCGAACCTGTAAAGACTGTTAGCCGCCTTCCATTCCCAGGCTGGAGGGACCCCCCCAGATCCTGGCCTGCAGCTGGGGCACCTCCGTTTCCCTGTCCTGATTGATGGTCTTTTTCCTTGGTGGGTGGTGGGCAGCGGACACTGGGGAGGGGAAGAGCACTGGGGGAAGGTGATGGCTGTTTTAATATATTTTTGTGACTTCCAAACTGTCCTTCCCCTCCTTCCGTGGGAGTCACAGGTCTGTTCTTCACACCAACACAGTGGCATGGGGGGCGCTGGTGAAGGGCTGGGCCCAAAGCGTCAGCACCTGAGTTGAAGGGTATAAAGGTGACAGTCCCCTCGATGAGGTCACCTCTCCTCGGAGCTGCAGTGGTCTGTCACTATGGTTCCTCCCGTGGATTTCGCCTGTTCCTGCCACACAGTCTGCTGGTGGCTTGGTTTTATTTTGAGATGGGATCTCATTATATAGCCCTGGCTTACCTGGAACTTGCTATGTAGATCAGGCTGGCCTCAAACTCTCAAGAGATCCCCGTGTCTCTGCCTCCCAAATGCTGGGATTAAAGGCTTTTGCCATCATACCCAGCTGGCTTTCTTTTTTTTCTTTTCCTTTTCTTTTTCTTTGAAACCCAAGATGGCCCAAATTTGATATATAGTTGAAGAAGACTTGAAATGTCTCTCTTTAAAAAAAACAGTTATTTTGTGTGTATAAATATTTTGCCTCTGTGTATGTATCAGGCACCTGAGTACCTAATGCCCATGGAGACTGGAAGATTTTGGATACCTCGAGACTGGAGTTAAGGATAGTTGTGAGCCCCTATGTGGGCTCTGGGAACCAAACTTAAGTCCTCTGTAAGAGCAACAAATGCTCTTAACCACTGAGCCATGTCTTCTGCCCGACTTTGTGTTTCAAATTCTCTAATCTCTGCCTCGAGAACTCTGACATCGTAGGCCTCTGCCACCATTTCAGGGTTTTGTGTGGTGCAGGAGACTGGGCCCAGGGCTTTACATGAACATTCTATTGGCCTTCTTCTCTCTCCTTTCTTTTTGAGACACTGTGTTACTTTGTAGCGCAGATTGGCCTTAAATTCAGGCTTCTCTTGCCTCTACCTCTGGACTGCTGCTATTACAGGCATAAGCCAACTACTGACGGCCTCCCAGCTGTCCTAAGATGGCATTGCCCAAAGAAAAGGGGAGGGGTGGGTGTTGACCAGGACCACTGCAGTTGTGTGGTCAGAAGATTTTGATGTGGCACCATTGGGAGAACTGAGACTAAGAAGAAGTAATTTTTCAAACTTCAGAAGAACATTCTGACAGAAGGACAGACATGGTCAAAGGCCTTGAGGTGGGGCATTGACCAGGAAGATGCTGGCCGTGAGAAAGGCATGGCTGCTGGATAGGAGGAAGAGCTCTTGGCAGAGCTGAGGAACGAATGGGAAGAACAAACTGTGTTCAAGGCACCTGGTATAGTGAGGTATGTGAATAACTCCAGCACTTGGGAGACTGAGGCTTGAGGATGGCCGAGTTTAAGATCAGCCTGGAATACACAGTAAGATCCTGTCCCAAAAACTGGAAAGACTATTTTAAAAAAAGCCAGGCACAGTGGCACACGCCTTTAATCTGAGCATTTGGGAGACGGGCAGAGGATCTCTGTGAGTTTGAGGCCATCTTGATCTACAGAGCGAGTTCCAGGACAGCCAGAGCTATATATAGTGAGATCACATCTCTAAAAAATAAAAACAAACAAACAAAAAGGAAGACAAGGGATTAGAGAGATTGCTCAGTGGTTAAGAGCACTGGCTGCTCTTCAGAGGACCTGGGTTCCCACCCAGTAGCTCACAATCTTCTGTAACAATTTCCAGTGGATCTGGTGCCCTTTTCTGGCTCCTGAGGATGTCAGGCATGCAAATGGTGCGTAGACATTCATGCGGACAAAACACTCGTACACACATAAACAAGTAAACACACTTTTATGTAAAAAGGAAGGAGGACTCGGGGAACTTTTTTTTTAAGCATATTCTCTTACTAGGTGATGGTGGCACACACCTTTAATCCCAGCACTCGGGAGGCAGAGGCAGGAGGATCTCTGTGAGTTCAAGGCCAGCCTGGTCTACAGATCGAGTTCCAGGACAGCCAGGGCCACAGAGTGAAATCCTGGCTTGAAAAAACAAAAAGAAAAAAAAGCATATGTACACATACACACACACACACACATTTCTTCTCATATACATTACATGCAGACCAACATTTCCCATTCTGCTCTTCCCATTCCCCCCAACCCACCTCTCCTGTTCCCCCAGATCCACTCCTCCTCCATTTTTCTTCAGGCCTCCCAGGGATATTAACCAAACATGGTATAACAAATTACAATAAGACAGACAAACCCTCTTATCAAGACTGGACAAGGCAACCCAATAGGAGGAAAAGGGTCCCAATCATAGGCAAAAGAGTCAGAGGCAGCCCCCCTTTCCCACTGTTGGGAGTCCCACAAGAACACCAAGCTCCATAACCATAACATATATGCAGAGGACCTAGTTCAGATACATAACAGGGTCTGTGATTGTTGCTTCCGTCTCTGACCCACTATGAGCTCTGCTTAGTTGATTCTGTGGACCATGTTCTCATGGTGTCCTCAATCCCTCTGGCTCCTACAATCCTTCCTCCTCCTCTTTTTTGGGGTTCCCTTGCCTAGTGTTTGGCTGTGGGTCTCTGCATCTGTTCCCATCAGCTGCCAGGGGAAGCCTCTCTAATGATATTGGGCTAGGCACCAATCTATTA
The DNA here is from genome assembly GCF_949786415.1 of Peromyscus eremicus. Lineage (NCBI taxonomy): Eukaryota > Metazoa > Chordata > Mammalia > Rodentia > Cricetidae > Peromyscus > Peromyscus eremicus. The sequence continues at coordinate 165,257,195 of NC_081416.1, read as the reverse complement.
GTATAGCTGAATATCATTTGGAATCATTTAATTGACTTTTTTTTTTTAAACCAAGTCATGTTTGGTTCTGTCCTGGATCTCTGAGCTGTCCAGCCTCTGGGTCCTGCATCTAGCCTGGACCAAGTATGGGCTCCAGAGGGAACTTTTCTGTTTGTTTTTCTTCTAATGCTGGGGATCAAATCTAGTGCCAACAATGCTAGCAAGTGTACTAGCTGTCCGTCTAAAAACATTTATTTCCTTTTTAAACCCCTTTATTTAAATTTTCTCCTACCACATACTTGGTTTTGTTTTTAAACATAATTTTTTATTGAATCTTTGGGAGTTTCACATCATGCAGCCCCATCCCACTCATTTTCTAGTCCTTCCATTCCCGCTCTTCCGCCCTTGTAACCTCCTAAAAGAAAAGAAAAAAGAAAAATTAGGAAAGAAAAACCAACAACAAAACCATCTCCCGGGCGCTCTAGGCAATGGCCTGCTTCTCTGTCACCCTCAGCCTTCTGGTCTCATTCCACTGCATCCTAACCCTTCTCTTTCTCGTACTTGTTCGCCCAAGTGGCATTGAGGTTGGGGTGTGTCACGACGCACGCAGACTGGTTCGTTTCGCTCAGGCTGCCCGGGTAGCTGGAGCTGGCCTTGAGACCGAAGCCACCCTCTTCCCTCCACCCCTGAAGGCGGCCAAGAGCCACCACTTCTCATGAAATGCTTTGATTGGGGGGGTGTGGGGGTTTTCTTTTCTTTTTGTTATCCTACCACCACCTCTCTGGTGAGGGGTGTCCAGTAAAGGACAACTTGTGTGATGTGCTAGTCAGTTTTCCCCCAGTGTGTGGGTCCTAGGCCTCAAACTTAGCTGGTCAGCTTCGGTGGCAAGTGCCTTTACCCACTGAGTCACCTCCACCAGTCCTTCATATGTGTGTGTTTATGTGTGGGATTGCACATGAATGCGCATGAATGTACTGTATGTAGAGGCCAGAAGAGGGTATCAGGTCCCTTGGAGCTACAGTTACAGGCAGTTGTGAGCCAGCAGATGTGGGTGCTGGGTCCTCTGCAAAGTACGCTCTTACCCCCTGAGCCATCCCCCGAACCATCTCTCTAGTCACTCTTTCTGCTTTTTTTTTTTTTTTTTTTTTTTTTTTTTTTTTTTTGGGAGACAGGGTTTCCTGGAGCTATCCTGGAGCTCACTCTGTAGACCAGGTTGGCCTCGAACTCACAGAGATTCATCTGCCTCTGCCTCTCGAGTGCTGGGATTGAAGGTGTGCACCACACACAGCCTGGCCCGTCTTTCTGTTTTTAAGACAGGGTTTCCTGAAGCCAGTTGGTCTCAAAGTCACTATGTCAGGATTCAGAACTGATAGAATGTGTGTGTGTGTGTGTGTGTGTGTGTGTGTGTGTGTGTGTGTGTGTGTGTGTAGGATTTATTAGACAGCCATATAGGCTGTGATTCAGCGAGTCCAACAATGGCTGCCTGTGAACAGAAGGTCCGAGAATCCAGTAGCTGTTCAGTCCACAAGGCTGGATGTCTCAACTGGTCCTCAGTATACACCAGAATCCCAAAAGAAGTCAGCTCTAATGCCTGTGAAGGAGTGGACTTGCCAAGAGAGGGAGAGCAAGCAGGCAGAGAGAGCAAGATTCCTTCTTCGTGGCCTATATAGGCTGCCAGCAGAAGGCATGGCCCAGATTAAAGGTGAATCTTCCCACCTCAAAAGATCTGGATTAAAAATTGGTCTTCCCGGCCGGGGGCGGTAGTGGCGCCCGCCTTTAATCCCAGCACTCGGGAGGCAGAGGCAGGCGGACCTCTGTGAGTTCGAGGCCAGCCTGGTCTACACAGCGAGTTCTAGGAAAGAGCTGCTCAGAGAAACCTTGTCTCAAAAAACAAAAGAAAAAAAAAAATCCCTCACCGGCATACCCAGCTTCTTGGTTTTTAGTTAATTCCAGATGTAATCAAGTTCACAACCAAGGAGAGCCATCACAGTGGCTGAGGCTAGCTTTGAACTCCTGTTCCTCCTGAGTCCACCTCCCAGATTCTGGGGTTATAGTATATGTGCCCCTGTGCCTGGCTTAATTCATAAAGAATTTTTTTTTTTTTTTCTGTAGTACTGGGGTTTCTTACATGCTAGGCAAGTATACACTCTTCAGTCAAGGAGTACCGTGATGTCATGCTAACCTGGCCTCCGCAGGAGCAGCTCGGAGACTTGCTACTAAAGCCACTGTGGCACAGAGATGAGGAACCATTGTGGTTTGTGGTCCCAGCTCATAGGAAATGCTGGTCTCTTGGTTTGGCTGGGGATCACTTTGATCTGCCTTCTTCTAAACAGGAACTCAGCTCAAGCCAGGAAAGTCCTCAAAAACTATACGTGCAGATCCTTTGGCATGGTGTACAATTTGGCAGAGTATGGTTACACTGTTGACTGAAGCCTGGCCATGGCTGTGAGAGTCCAGCTCTTCTGCTGCTGTACCAGTCACATGGCTGACGTAGATGCCCCCGGTCACTGAGCCAGCCAGCAGTGTCAGGAAGGATCCATAGTCACCTGTTTGTCCACTTCATCCTGAAATTCCATTTCTTCACCTCCCTGATTGAAGCTTTGATTGCTTTCGGAGCTCAGTTCCATCCCCAGGCTAACCCTGGCTAGTCTGGGTTCTTCCTCCTTCTCCTGGCAGTTGGGGACTCCCAAGCCAGCCCCAGCACCTGGAGCTGGGGTGCTCTTTAGGCTCAAACTCACATAGCAGCTTCCCAGGTGCTAGTCTCAGACTCCAGCCCTTCCTGTAAATCCCTGCACTTCCTAGGGCCTGTCTCTGGCCTTTCTAGTGCCCAGCCTAGAGCCCTGACCCCTGACTGCCTGGAGTCCCTGCTGCTACTGCTCCCCAGCCCTCTCACTTCTGTAAACTAAAGTCTGCCTATCCTCCCTCCCTCTCTCCTTCCCTCCCTCTCTCCTTCCCTCCCTCCCAACAGTCTTGAACAGCCTACCCTGGCCTTAACTCACTAGGTAGCTGAAGCAGGCCTCTACCTCTTGAATGCTGCAATTACAGACCATTGTGCCTGGTATTATTATTATTATTACTATTATTATTATTATTATTATTATTATTATTATTATTATTATTATTTTTGTAAGCAATGTTGGATTTTCATCTCCCGAAAGAGCTTTACATCTTATCAGACCACATTGCAGCACCAGCTCAGACAAGTGTAGGTTAGAGGTGTGCAGGAGCACATCTTGGCCAAATGGTTATACATAACTCTTGCCTTCTCTTTAAACTTTACCCTCATTTCAGGATCTGGAAGATGGACTTGGGTTGTAGGTGGGTGTCACTTCATCACTTTGTTCCTTTTTTCTTTCTTTTGGGGGGGGCGGTTGAGACAGGATTTCTCTATGTAACAGCCCTGGCTGTCCTGGAACTCGCTCTGTAGACCAGGCTGGCCTTGAACTCAGAGATCTGCCTGCTTCTGCCTCCTAAGTGCTGGGACTAAAGGCATGGACCACTACCACCCGACTACTGCTTCATTCCTTTTTCAATGTAACCATCTTGAATAAATCTTTTTCTGCTTTTTACTCTAAGAAAAAAGAAAGAAGAAAGGCTTTTGCTGCTGGAGAGATAGCTCAGTTGGAGACATACTTGCAGCTAAGCAGGAGGACCTGAGTTCAAGCCCCAGCAGCCACATAAGAAGCAAGCAAGTACACACATACACACATACCACTCATACACAAATAAACCAACTTGGATGGTTCCTGAGAAACGCGTGACATTGACCTCCGGTCTTTACATACTTTCACACCTGCACATTCACTCTTCCATGTACATGCAAAAGAAAAGCTTTTAAGCCAGTTCAGTGCACACCTGCAGGAGGATCACCTGAGTTTGTAGCTAGACTGCCCTACACAGAGTGAGGCTAGAAACACCAAAAATAAAATACAGAAGGGTTTAAAAGACCAGCATGGGCATTAAGACAAAGCGACAGGACTTGGGAAGATGATGGCGTATGCCCAAGAGTGGGTGTGGATTCGCAGGAGTCTTTATTTTGAAACAGGCTCTTACTGAGTTGTTCTGGCTGACCTTGAACTTTCTATCACCTTCCTTTGGCTGTGAGAGTTTCCCTATGCATGGCTTGTTCCTTGTTTCTGTTTGCTGAGTTCTGGGGTGCCATCATGTCCAGCATCATCCATGTAGTTTCCAGTCTTCGCTGTCAGACTTGGAGCTTCAGAGTGTCTGGCAGTGTTCTCAGGAATGGACCTCCCTTCCGTAAGGCAGACTATCAGAGGATCAGTTAAATTTGAACATCGAAGGCTGGCAAATTCTGGTCATGTAAGATTCCTAGGAATACCTTTTCACATTTATCAGTAAAAGGGTTCACAGCTGTTCTCCCTGACTATCAACCCTGGTTTTTTTTTTTTTTTTTTTTTCAATTTTAGCATGGGCAACTTGAAGAGACCTTGTCTCAAAACAATCAGCCCATCTGGGTGTGATAGTTCATGTTTATAGTGCCAGCACTGGGGAAGCTGGCACAGAGGTATTGCTCTGAGTTCGAGACCAGCCTGGGCTATAGTGTGAGTGAGACTCTGTTAAAAACAAAAACAACAGACGGTGGTGGCGCACGCCTTTAATCCCAGCACTCGGGAGGCAGAGGCAGGCAGATCTCGGTGAGTTCGAGGCCAGCCTGGGCTACAGAGTGACAGAGTGAGTTCCAGGAAAGGCACCAAAACGACACAGAGAAACTTTGTCTCAAAAAAAAACAAAAACAAAAATCAAATAGTGCTGTCACCTTTCCTGGGGAGACAGGAACAAATGTCAGTTTACCCCAGATAGGGTCCCAGAGACGGACCAAAGTGCGACTTCACCAAATCTAAATTAGCGAACCAAGGAGTTTATCGCAGTTTCTTATGGGGCAGGGGTGACCCAAAGACAGCGGCATCACTGACACACAGCATAGGTGATGACTCACTTGAAATCTGCATTTCTAGAGTTCTCTGTCCTTTCAGGCACCTCAGCTGGTGTCTTCTCAGCAGACTGCACTACTTATCTAACTAACCCTGGGAAGGGGCCTTGTGAATTTATCAGTTTCAGGAACTTCCTGAGATGAGTTTTATTTACTTTTTCTTTCCTGGATGCAAATTGCTAGATAGTGCTAGAGAGTGCGTGTGTGTGTGTGTGTGTGTGTGTGTGTGTGTGTGTGTGTATATGTGTGGTAGGGTGCTGGTGTAGCAGGCACAAGGCACTAGGTTCAATCCCTAGCACTGCAGCACTGCAGCACTGCAAAATAAAACCAGGATCTGTGGTAGTTTTTCTTTCTTTCTTTCTCTTTTTCTTTTTCTTTTTTTCTTTTTTTTTTTTTTTTGTGTTTTGAGATAGTCTCTGTAATGAATCTCTGTCCTGCTGGCCAGCTCCCAAATAATGACATGGAGACTTATTATGAAAGCTTGGCCTGTAGCTTAGGCTTGTTCCTAACTAGCTCTTGTAACTTAGTTTAACTCACTTATATTAATTCGTTCTATTATGTGGCATTACCTCTCTTCCGTCTTGGTACCTTCTATTTCCTTTCTGTGTCTTCTGGCATCTCCCATGTGCCTGAATTCCTTCCTTTCCCCAGAAACCCTGCGTATACCTCTTGCCTAGCTATTGACCATTCAGCTTTTTATTACACCGATCACAGCGATACACTTCCACACAGTGTACAAATACCCTACAATTCTCTCAGTGTAGCTTTGGATGTCCTGGAACTCAGAGACCCACCTGCCTCTGCCTCCCAAGTGCTGGGATTAAAGGCGTGTGCCACCACCATCTGGCTTTGCTCTTTTTTCTTGGTTTAAATTTTAATTATTTAGCCAGATCTCCACCTTCTTCTACCTTCTGAGTGCTGGGATTAAAGGCATACACCATCACACTTATTTACATTTTTTATTTTATTTTTTAAAGATTTATTTATTATGTATACAGTGTTCTGCCTGCATGTATGCCTGCACTCCAGAAGAGGGCACCAGATCTCATTCTAGATGGTTGTGAGCCACCATGTGGTTGTTGGGAATTGAACTCAGGACCTCTGGAAGAGCAGCCAGTGCTCTTAACCACTGAGCTGTTTCTCCAGCCCTGAATTTTTGATTTTTAAAGATTTATTATTTATTACATGTATGTGTGTGGGTGCCCATGGAGGCCATAAGGGCATCTTATCTCCTGAAGCTGGAGTTACAGATGGTTGTGAGCTGCCATGTGGGTGCTAGAAAGCAAACCTGGGTTTTTGCAAGGGTAGCAAATACTCTTAACCCCCGAGCCATGCCCCTCAACCCCTAGTTTTATTGTTTTGTTTTGGTATTTTTGAAATGGGGTCTTATCATGTCTCACCTAGTGCTGGGATTACAGCTTTGTGGCACCATACTCAGCTGAATAGTTAAGAGTTTCCAAAAAGTTGCCAGAATAGTACAGAGTTATCTTGTTTTCCCACACCCAAGTTTCTTTTTGCTAGCATCTTAAACAGGCAGAATGTAGTAAGTGTTACAATGTATCAGTGAACCAAGTCTTAAGAGCCCAGAGTTTCTTCCAGTGGCTTATTGGTTGATGTCATCTTAGTCTTCCTCTTCTTCAGTAGTCTCAGGAAGGGCAGGTAGGCCTCAGAACTTGCTGTACAAGTTCAAGTTGACCTTGAACTCTGACCCTTTCACTCTGCTTTCCAAATTCTGGGATTCTGGATGCGTCACCACACACAGCAGGCTTGGTTCTAGTCAGTACCATGTTACATTTGTGTTGTCAAGTTGGACATAAAGCTGCCAGACCTCCGAGTTAGTTGACCTCTGTTTCTACTCCTCTGACCTGTGGCAGTTTTCTGAGTTTCTTTGATGACTTTTAAGTGTTTTGGTTTTGTGTGAGACAGGTCTCATGTAGCCCAGGGTGGTCTTCAACTTTTGATCCTCTTGCCTGTTCTTAAGTGCTTAGATTATGGATTTGGCCACCAAGCCCAGTTTATGTGGTACTGGAGATAGAACCTGGGTCCTTGTGCATGCCAGGCAAGCACTTTACCTACCGAGCTAGACCACAGAGAGAGAGACAGAGACAGAGAGAGGGGGAGACAGAGAGGGGGGGAGGAAGAGAGGGAGGGAGGGAAAGAGTGTGTAGGTATTAGAAACAGGCTGCCATGCCCATTTCACATACATCATTTAGATGTCATGTAAGGGCTTTCTTTTATACAGCAAGTCTTCAGAATAATACCACAAACGTTCCTCAAATTTCCATAGAAAAGGTTGTAAACCAGCCAGTTGCAGTAGGGATGAGCAGCTCGTATGGTGCCATCTTGTGGCGAGAGCTTAAATATAACTAATACATCTCCTTATTGGGTAACTTTTTAGGGGGGGAGGGGTGGGGTTTGCAACAGGTTCTCAACATGAAATATATATATATATATATATATATATATATATATATATATATATATAGAGAGAGAGAGAGAGAGAGAGAGAGAGAATTTTTTTTGAGAGAGATAGGTGTTTTTTGTTTTTTTTTAAAACCTGGTGTAGTGGTACAGACTTGAGATTCTGAGGACCATCAAAAGTTAGAGGCCAGGTGGGGCATGGTAGTGCACACCTTTAATCTCAGCCCCTGGGAGACAGAGGTAGGCAGATCTCTGAGTTCAAGATCAGTCTAGTCTACGTGAGTGAGTTCCAGGTCAGCCAGGGCTGCACAGTGAGATCCTGTTGAATTTTTTTAAAAAATCATTCCCTTTTATTTTTAGCTATTTATAACTTTTATTTTACTTCTTTTTATTTTGGTATGCACTTATTTCATGCTGAATTTATTCCTGTGCTGTAAGTTTTTGTTTCTTCAGTTTCTTCTGGATACCTTTTTCTCTTGTGAAGAAGGAGAAAAATCGTTCCAAGCCTCTTCTGCCTTTGGAACGATTTGTTCCTTTTCAGTGAGGATCATCTCATTGTGGCAAGGGGAGCTCACATACCAGCCAACCCGACCATGAGCTCTGTAAAGTTGTGGGCACATCTTAGGGATTTTGTCCACTGGATGTGTTCAATGACTAGGCAAGCTACATCTAAACCCTTAAGTCCAGCATCACTCTGCATTTGTAAGCATATGCAGCAGACATCCAATGCTCCTTTGGCCGCCTGTATAAAGCCTCACTGTTTGGCCTGAGCGCACATAATGAGACCACAAAATATATGACTGCCAAAATATATTGCTTCTTTAAATGACACTGTTCAGACACTTGGACCTTTTTGGCTATGCATATCCTGATGGCCTGGGCAGTTTCATGGGTGTTTTGTTTTGTTTTTTAGATTTATTTATTTATTTGGTATATAGTGTTCTGCCTGCACACCAGAAGAAGACATCAGATCTCATTACAGATGGTTGTGAACCACCATGTGGTTGCTGGGGATTGAACTCAGAATCTCTTGAAGAGTAGCCAGTGCTCTTAACCTCTGAGCCATCTCTCTAGCACAAGGGTGTTCTTAAAGTGAACATGAAGATTTGAACCTCTTGATTTGCATGATTTTGTAGGGTTTCCTGGGTCAAGAGAGTAGTGAACCCTTTTGACAGGTCACCTCAGGCCTCTTAAAGGAAGAACTATTTTATTTGTTAAAAATAATCTGGTGGTGGTGATGGTGGTGGTGGCATACTCCTTTTATCCTAGCACTCAGCACTCAGGAGACAGAGGCAGGCAGATCTCTGCAAGTTCAAGGCCAGCCTGGTCTACAGAGTGAGTTCCAGGACAGCCAAGACTACACAGAGAAACCCTGTCTTGAAAAAATATGTATTCTGGAATCTTTTTTATTAGTTTTAGTCATGTGTGTGAGTATTTTGTCTGTGTGTACCACATGCATGCCTGGTGCCCACAAAGACCAGGAAAGTGTTGTAAACTGGTATGTGGGTGCTGAAAACAGAAGCAAGGTCCTCTACAAGAGCAACAGGAGCCCTTAACTGATGACAGGGTCACATTATGTAGCCCTGACTTGGCTGTAACTAGCTCTGTAGACCAGGCTGGTCTTGAACTCACAGAGATCTGCCTGCCTCTGCCTCCCAAGCGCAGGGATTAAAGGTGTGTTTGTATTTAGAGTGTATGTTTGTGGCCATGGTGTGTGTGTGTGTGGTCAGAGAACAATTTGAGGGAGTCAGTTCCCTTCCACTACATCGGTCCCAGGGATGGAATCCAGGTCATTAGGCTTGGCAGCAGGTACCTTTACTTTGCTGAACTATCTTGTGAGCCCAACATTACCTTTCTGATAATGTAAAATTGGATGCTAGAAATATTGTCTCTCTGGGTATAGTGGCACCTGCCTATAATCCCAGTGCTTAGAAAGGCTGGGGTAGGAGGATTCCCATGAGCTCAAAGATAGCTTGGGCTGTGTAATGAATTCAGGCTCACCAGGGTTACATGACTTTTTTTCTGAAACTAAAACATTCCCCTTCCACTCCACCAAACTTCAGTCCTCTGGAAGAGCAGGGGAGTGTTGTTAACTGCTAAGCCCCTCTGAAGATCCTAGTCTTGGGATGATGATGATGATGATGATGATGATGATGCATGGTGCTCTTGCAAGGACCTGAGTACAGTTCCCAGCTCTCACATAGGGTTGATTACAACTGCCAGAAACTCGAGCTCCAGGGTAAGCCTCTTCTCTGGCTTCTTGAAGCATCTGCACTCACGTGCACCAATCCCACCCGTAATAATTAAAAGAAACCTTGAAATTTTGAGGTAGGGTCTCCCTATGAATCCCAAGCTGGCATGCAATTCTTGATCCTCCTGCCTCAGCCTCTGCAGAGCTGGGTTATAGGTGTTCAACCCTTTGCCCTTCCCTTCTCCTGAGAGCGTTTTCCTGTGGGTGATTTTATTACGTCTTTCATGGGCTCAAGTTATTCCATATGAGAAATTATAAATCCCACATTTATTTGGATATATATCATGTGCATTAATATTTCAAACTCACAGTTCAGTAAGAACTGTTTTCTATAAGATAGTCCAAGATTTTTTCAGTTTTGCAGATGTGGATATAGAAGATAGTTTGTCCATAGTCACAGAAGAGGATATTCTAATGTGGGGTGGGTTATGTGATTCAAAGCTTGAATACAACATTTTTTGTTTTTGTTTTTGTTTTTTTTGCAACGGCCTGGAACTCGCAGCAATAATCCTGCCTCAACCTCCCCCGTGGATGCTATAACAGACCTCACCATGCCCTGCTTTAGGTGAACCTTAACCAACTCCAGTTCTATGCCTTTTGTTTGTTTGTTTGTTTGTTTTTCGAGACAGGGTTTCTCTGTGTAGCTTTGGAGCCTGTCCTGGAACTCACTCTGTAGCCCAGGCTGGGGGACTCACAGAGATCCGCCTATTCCTCTTTAAGAAAGACTGGGGAGGGGTTGGGGGGGAGAAGAAGAAGAAGAAGAAGAAGAAGAAGAAGAAGAAGAAGAAGAAGAAAGAGAGAGAGAGAGAGAGAGAGAGAGAGAGAGAGAGAGAGAGAGAGAGAAAGAGGGGGAGAGAGAGGGAGAGAGAGAGAGAGAGACAGACAGACAGACAGACAGACAGAAGGGAAGAAAGACTAGGAACTATCCGGTTGGTGCCCTTTAAGCCCAGGCAGGTAGATCCCCGTGAGTTGGAGGCCAACCGGTGTCCAGGTAGTTCCAGGACAGTCGGGGTTACTCAGAGAAACCCTGTGTCAAAAAAAGCCAAATAAAATAAGTCTAGGACAGCTTTCCTAATGCTACGACTCTTTTAATACAGTTCCATATGTTGTGGTGACCCCCAACCATGAAACTATTTTCGTTGCTACTTCGTAACTAATTTTGCTACTGTTACGAATTGTAGAATCATAGTGTAAATAGGTGTGTTTTCCCATGGTCTTAGGTGACTCCTGTGAAAGGTTCATCGTGACCCACAGGTTGAGAACCGCTGATCTAGGAACTAGGAACACAAGAGTAAAACGAGATCAAAGCGTATGTAAATAAGGCCCTTGGACTGCCGGGAAATAATCACTTTGGGCCTTCGGGGAAAGCCAACGTTGGCATACTACTGCGCGTGCGTAACACTCTCCCTCCACCGCCGGAACGAAGCTCCAAAAAAGCCCACGACGGGCGTTACTGAAGATGTACGCAGGCGCGCTGCTGTGGGCCCGCCTCCTCCTCCTCTCTGCGCTTGCGGTCTGATGTTTTCTGAGGCCAGTCCCATGGTCTTCGTACGTCAGTTCCTGTTTGTGGCTGGGAAAGGCGGTATTTCCGGCCAGCGAGTGGGAGGGGGCGGTGAGCAGGGGCTGGGGGGAGGGGGCGGGGGGGCCGTGCCGCGCGAGCCGTTGGGCCTGACTCTGAGAAGGCGTCGCCGCCGCCGCCGCCACTGCCGCCGTTGCTGCCACCAGTTAATATTAGGAGTGGGAGCGAGCGCAGCGTGGCGATGGGCGGGGGTAGAGCCCCGCCGGAGAGGCTGGGCGGCCGCCGGTGACAGGTGAGTGCGCCAGCGCGTGTCCCCAAGTGCCCTCCCCTCCGCGATGGTCGCGTCCTGGCCCCCCGCGGGGCCGCGCTGGGCTGTACCACCGGTGCCCGCCGGGCGGGGACCACGGGCCTGGAGGCTTCCCCCCCCTTCCGGAACTGAGTGGGGGCGGCTGCTCCGGGGCTCGGGGATCAGCCCAGAGGGACGGGGGGGGGGGGGCGGTCCATACCACTGCGGTGGCGCGGGGGAGCTCGCTCGGTTTGCACGGGCTGGGGGCCGCCCTGGGGGCCGTCGGGGAGACAGCTCCTGCCGTGCTGTGCTCGCCGTCCAGCTTTGAGGCAGCGCACCGCGTCAAGTGTAGAGGGCTGTGCCGCTTGGGTGCTTTGGGAACCGTTCCTGTAGTGCACTTAGAGGGATGGGAACTTCTGGAGAGGAGTCTGAGCCAGGGGTGGCCGCAATGGGGCCGTCAGAGTAGTACCACGTAGGCAGGAGAGAGCCGTCCTTAGTATCGGGAGGAGAGCAGGGTTGGGAGGAGGGCTGCGATGTTTATCATATTTGAGGCACAGGGTGCCGGGAGGCCTGGATGAGTGTTAAGGAGAGTACTTTTGGGGGTGTGATGCCGAGTGGGCGAGGAGTGCTTTCTGCTTCCTGTAATGTGCAGGGGGTAGGCGTTTACACTCAGCTCACCCTTTATTGAACTTCTTAATGACTTTGGGGAGAACGGGATCGTTACTGGGGTGCTCTTTATCACGGGTTGTCCCCTCTCCACGCCAGAACCCCTCCCAGGTTATTTCTCTTTAAGGTGTGTGGGACATCCTTTGGCAAGTTCTTTCCTTCCGTGGGTGGAGATCTGTCTTAGAAGTCACTGAAGTTTTCTGATCTCTAGTCTGGCTCCCTATTAGGAAAGGGAGGGGCTCTTGGGCTTGGATTTAAGGAGCTGTGCCTCTGGACCTGCTTGTCACCTTTTGAGAGGAAGGTGTGTTTTGAGGGACAGCTCTTCTCCAGAGCAAGGCGACCTCATTTGGGGACCTTTTGGGGCCTGGTGACCAGCCTCTGCTGGAAGAAGATAGGGTTCAGATTAGGTTGATTTCCAGCTTGTCTACTCTTCGTTTCCCAGAGAAGCCGTTCAGAGTTCAGGTACTGCCTGCTGTTGTAGGCATGGATGTGAAGGGGTCTATACCAGTCCAGTCCACAAAGTTTCTCCGTCCCTGGCCACGTGGCTGCTCATGCCTCCTTATTACCAGCTCAACCTCAGGTCCTGTTTACGCTCCTACTAGCTGAGTGATAACAGTTGGTCGTGGCGAGGTTGAGTGCTGTTTTCCCAGCTGTTCCTCTCTGCAGAGGCCAAGGGGACTTGGAGGGGGCACACTTCACCCAGCCCAGTCTTGCCTAGGGAGAAAGGCCACTTTATGTTGCTTGGAATTGTTATGTTCCCCATAGATCTACTTTCTCATTGTGGTTCCTAAGCAGGGAACCCCAGAAGTGTGTGGTCAGTGTCCCTGCTCCTTAGGCTAGCCTGTGACCTTGGCTTGCCCCATGACCTTTGCCCCAGGTCTAGATTTCCTGGAGGATTGGCTGCAGTCCCTGATTGACCTAGCTGACCAGGCTGGTGATATGATCAAGGGAACAGACCATAGCCATTGCTCTATAGCATTGGTGTCTATGCTAACTGGCTTTTCATGTGCCATAGTTCCCAGAGAGAAAGTCTAGGTGTGGTTGAGGCAGTGAGTACTCTCTAGGGTTTTTCTCCACTAGGGATGTGCTTATCCAGTCCTCTCCTGGTAGCTTTGGAAGCTTTGCCTGGCAGAGTTAACAGGAGCAATAAACGTAATGACTGAAATTGGTGGCTGACCGTCACTCAGTGCAGTCAGTGTGCCACACACTGTATAGGCTGCCTTGTGTTCTAGAATAGCAGACCCTGTTGTCATGTTCTACTTTTTTTTTAAAGATTTATTTATTTATTATTTATATGAAAGAGGGTGCCAGATCTCATTACAGATGGTTGTGAGCCACCATGTGGGTGCTGAGAATTGAACTTGGGACCTCTGGAAGAGCAGTTGGTGCTCTTAACCTCTGAATCATCTCTCCAGCCCCCATGCTCTCCTTTTTAATTGAGGAAACCGAATCACAGGGACCCACCATTTACAGTGATAGTGAATAGCGTGTGTGATTGAGCATTCCCATCATGCTAGGTATGTGATAGGCCTTTTGCACATGGCTTCATTTAAGTCTCAAAACATACTGACAGTTGTGTCTACTTTATAGAGACCTAAGAGTGAAGTAGGAATGTTACGCCTAGGTCATAGGGAAGGCAACTGAGGCACTGAGCCATGATGGCTTTTGCTTGTGACAACATACTCTGTGTCCAGCCTTGGGCCTGTGGCTTTATGTGGTGTTTGTTTCTTTTCTTTTCTTTCTTTCTTTTTTTTTTTTTTTTTTTCTTCCCTAAGTCAGAAATTGAGGCCTGAAGGAGGAGGTGCCTGCTTCCAGGTCTTATCAGATCCCTTGAAGGCCAGGCTGGGATTTAGACACAGAGTACTTGGGCTCTGGGACCATATTGTATTTGCTCAAGAGGTCCCGGGCTGTAGCGGGTCTCCACCCTCTTGACTCTTCCTGGGAACCTGCTTTCTCCCCACGCTGGGGTACTTTGAGTGTTCTTGCCCTCGGCAGTTTCAGCATTTCTGGTCCTGCTAGAGAAACCTGGAGACAGCTGAGTTAGACGTCTTTTAACCCTGGGCACATGTGTGCTGGGGACAGTAGGAGCTAGCAGGAGAGCTGTGTGGGGACATGGTGGCAGCTACTATGGACCCATGTTAGAGGCAGGAGGAGGGTGATCTCTTCTGGTGGTGTGATTGGGGCCACAGTGTTCACCTTCATGCAGTGGGCTCCAAAAACCACCCACCTCCAGCTGCTGTGAGGAGTCAGTGAGTTAACTGATAGAAACGGCTGCCATGGTGCCAACCGTGGTAGCCTCTGTGGACATTCAGAACCTGTCATGGGACTGAGGCACCTGCCCTGTTCATCCCTTACTTTTGATTCCGTCAGGTGTCTAGGGACCCAGCTCTGTCCAGTCTTCACCCAGACATTCAGTGTCCTGGTTCCCAGCTTCTGTAAAGAACTGTGTTGGGCTGGCAAGATGGCTCAGTGAGTAAAGGCACTTGCTGCGCAGGCCTTGCAACCTGAGTTCAACCCTCAGAACCCGAATAAAGGTGGAAGGGGAGAACCAACTCCACAGAGTTGTCATCTGTGCTCCACACGCATGTCACAGCATGCACCCCCCAATTATGCACATGTACACACAACAATAAATCCAATTTTCAAAAAGGCTGTTGTGCAGTTCTAAGCACAGGTGCTCGTTGTGTGGCTTTGAGCAGATGCTTCAGCCTTCTCGATGTCCTTCTTCATGTGATCCAGGGAGGATAGTGCCCTCCTCAGACGGCAGCAGGGAAGCCTAGATCCTGCTGCCTCCTCTGTGTAGTCACAAGTGATAGACAGGCATGTGCTCAGTGTGGTCTAGCAAACTGTATTCATGTTACTGCTGCTAGAACTCCGAGGGCCCTAGCCAGTCTGTAGAAGCTTGTCAGAGGGCATCAGGAAGGCAAGGCTGGCATTAGCCTCTCTCCCAGATTCAGGGACACGGTGGCAGAGTCAAGTATGCTAAGAAGTGCAGCTCCCTGCCTCTGCTCATGTAGTTACTGCCTTCTGTGGCACAGATTCTGGATCCTTCCCAGAGTTCCAAGTTGGGTGCTTACCTTGGTGTGCTTTTATTGAACATCTACCACAGTCATGGCGTGGTGGGGAGGGCGGGAGTAGGCAGGGTGTTTCCTAGACGGAGACTCTGGGGTACTGACAAAGTCCCTATTCTGTCAGGTGTGGGGCCACACAAGAGGCAGATAGATGCTGGTGGATCTCTGTGGGTTCCAGGACAGCCTGATCTACAGAGTATGTGCCAGTCCTTTGTGGAGCTGAAGGACACCAATAAGGGGGTAAGCAAGGAGTGGGATAGCTGCTGGGTGGTGGGTTTGGAGGAGACGATGGGCTTCATCGGCAGCTTCTTTAGATGTAGCGGCAGAGAAGGGCTCTAGGCTAGGTAAGGCAGGACAGGCATGTGGGTGAGAGGAGGACAGCCTGGGAGCAGCAGGGCGACTGGGACAGCCTGGGAGCAGCAGGGAGACCGCAGTGTGGAGGTGTGGTGGGAGGCCGAGCGTGGTGAGGGGTAGGAATGCACCACAGGGAGAGAGGCCTGCATGGTTGGTGAGCTCGGGTGCCTAGGGGATGGGGTGTGTGCTGCTTCCTCAGCCTGGGAAGGAATTTGGAGTCTGAGGATTTACTCAGTTGGGTGGTGACTTTGGCCTTGGAGGTTTTCAAGCTTCTGCCTGGGGCTGGGCACTGTTTCACATGCCTCCCACTTCCCCCTTGAGAGAATAACTGCCTCACAACTGCTTTGGTGGAGACCCACTGGTTGCCTCCCTTTTCTGTGGTTTCACACTGTGTTCCCCAGGGTCATGGCTGTTACATTTAGGGATTGAGGTGGGGACTCAATGGGCTGACTTGTCTACGCATCCCCAGCTGCTGTAGCCAGCTGCTGTTGCGAAGTAACAGTGGGAGTGGCTGTCACACTGACAGGAAGGGTCCTTGCCGTAGTCTGCCCACTGCGTCCCTGCTGCCCTCCAAAGCTGGAAGGAGCAGGTCTTAGGCCTTACCTTCTAGTGAAACTGGGGACCGGCTGATAGTGTGGCCGCATAGCAGGTTAAGGTTGGTGTTAGGAGTGCAAGATAAATGGAGGTCTGCAAAGGAGAGTGGTGGTACTGTTTGGTTTAGTTAAGTGGTCGAGGGGGGCCTTCCTTAATAAGATTGACAGGTGGCCTTAGCCCAGAGTATCACAATGGAGTTGTGACAGGCTCTGAGTGAAAAGATGGAAGGGATTGGCTCTGGCTGTCCCTTGATGGCCCTGAATGCCCCTGTGCCTGTATTAGGCCCTCAAGTGGAAGTGGATCAGATGCTGTGTTTGTATGGTTTGGCTTCAGGGTCCCCTCAGCACAAAGGTGCTTAGTGGGCCTGTGAGGATGTCTTCTAGTCCGGCCCATGAGCCTCATTCCTAAGCCTTGATGCTGTAGGCAGGAGCCCTGGTGTGTGTTTTCCAAGGTTTGATCTGGAAAGAGCAGAGACACAGACCCCAGGAATTAGGGATGGGAAGAGGCATTGTCTGTGGTCGATCTCAGTCAGGCCTTTGGAGAACCCTCAAGCACCCTTCTGTGGGCCTCACTAGCTTCCTGGAGCTCTGCAGAAGGCCCTCCTCCGCCACCAGGCCTCCAGGCTGCATGGACGGGTGGTTCCGTGGCAGACTCTCTGGACAGCCAGCCAAGCAGCGAGAGGCCCAGCTGGGGGAGACAGTCTAGGAACAGGACCAAGAGGGAGGGAGGACTGCAGAGTGAGATCTCAGCCTGGTCCTTTGGGGCAGGACCCACTGCCAGCTCAGCACCCACAGCAGGGCCTGTGCTCTGGGTGGGCTGTGCAAGGAGAGACTCCATGTCAGAGGTCCCTTCGGCAAGTTCATCTACAGATGTTTTTCTGAGGGTGAGGTCAGAAATGCAAGCTTTTCTCCATTTGCCACCTCCGTGGCCTTCCTGAATGCGTGGGGCTGCCGCCCTTGGACTCCTCATTCTCTGCTGCTGATTGGACCTTGGGTGGCTGATGGAGAGCTCTGCGTTTAGTATTGTGAGGTTGCACCTGGCTTCATTCTCTGAGGTGCAGTTTGCTCAGTTAGATGTGGAAATGTTCCTGCAGGGTTATAGGAGCCTTCAGGAAGCTTCCAAGGTCCAATCAGCAGCACCCGCCTGTTGAGAAGGTGCTTGATTGATTGAGCGGTTGCTGCCGTGGTTCCTGGCACCTGAGAGAAGATCTGGGGTGGGCAGCCTGTGCTTGTGGACTGGAAGAGTGGGTTCGGAGTTTTGGGAGTTTTGGGAGCATAGGGCCTGATGAGCTATGATGCCGACTCACACTGAGTTCCTGTGTGTGCCCTGTGCATTAGCACTGTACCCAGGCATGGCATCCTGGGGCATGGGAAGGGCTCTAGCCTCCAGTTAGTAGATGAGACACTGAGGCACACAGTGATACCTAACATCTTTTGCTTATTTTGGTTGTATGTGGTGCATTCACTTGAGTTTATGGGTGAGCGTGCCCATGTCAGGTCTTCTATAATTTGCTGCTTTTCTGCCTCAGACAAGATCTCTCACTGAACTCGAGCTTGCTGTTTCATCTAGGCTGGCTGGTCAGTGAGCTCTGGGGGTCCTCTTGTCTCTACCCCCCAGTGCTGATGTTGTGAGCTTAGAGTTTTATGTATATGAGTGTTTTGCCTGCATGTATGTCTCCGTACCATATGTGTGCCTTGGAGTCCAGAGAAAGAAAGGGTCAGATGCCTTGGAACTAGAGTCACAGATGGTTGTGAGCTGCTGTGTGGCTGCTGGGAACCAAACCTGGGTCCTTTGCAAGAGCAGCTAATGCTCTTAACTGCTGAGCCATCTCTCCAGACCCTCTGCCTGGCTTTTCTGTGGTGGCTGGGGATTCAGACTCTGGCCCCTGTGCTTACAGAGACAGTGCCTTCACACTCTGACCAGCTTCTCGGCCCTCTTTGGAGACAGGATCTTGCTGTGTAGCTCAGGCTGGCCTGAAAATCATCATCCTCTCGCCTCAGTCTCTTCAATGCTGAGATGACAGGCATATACCATCATGCTTGGCTCTGTGAGTTTTTGTTCTGTCCTGAGGCAAGAGTTCTCTGTACAGCCCTGGCTGGTCGTGTGCTATTGTTGGTGGGCTTGTTCCTTTGTGTCTTCGGAGTTTTGTTGTTACAAGTGTGTACCATCGTACCTGGCAGAAACAATAAAAAAGGCCAATTTGTTTGTTTGTCTTTTCCTTTATTTATTTGAGACAGGGTCTCGTTATGTAGCTCTGGAAAGCCTGGAACTATGTAGACCAGGCTCTTACAGAGGTCCACCTGCTTTTGCCTTGTGAGTACTGGGATAAAAGATGTGCACCATGATGCCTGGTTGGGTCATTTTTATATTCCACTCCGTCAGTAAATTTTTATTGAGTCCTTTCTATGCCATGTATGGTTCTGGTTGCCCGGGATAGCACCCAGTCTAAGCATAGGGGCAAGGAAGGGAACAGGTGTGCTTGGGCCTGGGAAGCTCCTGAGGAGAGAGCAGGCAGGCTGTAATGGAAGCTGGGAGGGTGGGCTGGGCAAGGTTGGAAGGGTAAGCCCGACAGAGTTGGCTAGAGCGCCTGGAGCTGAGGGAGTACTCAAGGACAGACGGCAGGAACTTGGGAGTGAGGAGTTAAGGTTTCACCCCTCAGAGGAAGCCAGGAAGCAGGTAGGGTGCCTATGTGAGGAGAGGCTGGTCGGGGTAGTGGCTTGGGAGATGGGCAGACAAGGGTACAGAGCCAACTGTGGTCTGCTTTATAGATGGGCTCTCTGAGGGCCTGGCTGTTTGAGCTGATAGCCAGAGGCCTTGGAGTGGGGCCTGGGGTAGTCTCTGTTCTTCACCTGTGCATTTTCATTTAGATTATATTTTACTTTCAGAAACTTAGCCAGGTGGTAGTGACACACACCTTTTAATCCCAGCACTGAGGAGTCAGAGATAGGTGGATCTCTGTGAGTTCGAGGTTAGCCTGATCTATAGGTGAGTTCCTGAACAGTCAAGGCTACACAGAGAAATCCTGTCTCGAAAAACAAAACAACAAAAACAAAACAAAACCCTAATATAGGCATGCTGTGGATCATCTCTATGATTCCATCCCAACCCTAGTCACTATGTTAATAAGCTGCTTCCCTGGCCTTTACTAGCTAGGGTTCTGGATGGTCTTGGATCTCAGAGTTTGCCGCTGTATGAAGGCTGCCATTTTCCCCAGGCTTGTCATATCCTTGGCTGTACCCTGAACATGCCTCAGTGGATTGCTGTGCAATGCAGGGGTGTAAAAAAAATTACCTTCTGTTTGTCTTTGTCTCTGTCTCTCTCAAGACAAGGGCTCACTGTGCTGGCTAGCCTGAATCTTCTTGAATAGACCAGGCTGGCCTTGAACCCACAGAGATGCACCTGCTTTGATTTCCTGACTGCTACCATACCCTGCCTAAAAAAGTTGTCTTTTGAGTTAACATAATCACATAACATAAGTCCTGTCGGTGCTTAATCCTATTTTCCAGACAATGGAGCAGATGTCCAGATGTGCAGCCCCCTGGAAGGGGTGCAGCAGGATTCTGGTGGTCACTGAGGCCTGCCACCTAGCATACCTATTTCCTGGGTAGGATGGACATGGATGGGACCTCTAGCTGGTTGCCATGATGCCCTCTCAGCCAGAGAACCCTGGCCACTCTCCTCCTTCATCAGACTCCAGGTGTTACATGCCAGGGATCTAGGGAGCTGCCCTGCAGCCTGATAGCTGCTCGTCATGCGCTCTGTTTGTACTCTTAAGTGATTACGGTAAAACACAGGGGAAATGTGGTTCCTCAGTACTCTAGCAATAGTTAGGTGCTCAGTGTCCACTGTTCTGCCAATACAAAAGTTGGATTGGTTTGCTCAACTTTAGGGACAGATGAAAGTTTCCTGCACTGGTTTAGTGCATTGTCCGGTGTGGTTTGTGTTCC
Organism: Peromyscus eremicus; assembly: GCF_949786415.1. Lineage (NCBI taxonomy): Eukaryota > Metazoa > Chordata > Mammalia > Rodentia > Cricetidae > Peromyscus > Peromyscus eremicus. Next base: position 165,237,156 of record NC_081416.1, on the reverse strand, counting down.
CAGGTTAGGCTCTGGCCTCAACTTGCTTATCTGCAGAAGGGGAAGGTGGTAGCAGTTATCCATCAGGACTCACCTGAGCTTGTGCCAGCACTTTGGGAGAGCCCCTGGCTGTTTGCTCCTGGGTACCCTCCAAGCACAGGCCCTGCTTCAGAGTACAGAGAGTGATGACGATGAAGCTGTCAGCCAGTTAGAGGCCTGCCATGAGTGAGTGTGTGTGTGCACAGCGTGCGCGTGTGCGTGTGCGTGTGTGTGTGTGTGTGTGTGCACGACAGCTGAGGTCTGCAGGGTGTCGGGGGATGAGGACTGGCCTGGGCATGGGAGAGGGCAATGTGAGAAGGGTGATGGCTCTGTCTCCTGGGAGCAAAGGCGGACAGAGTTGCAGGCTTAGGGTCTCATGGCAGCAGTCTGGTCTCTTTGGCTGTTGGGTACTCTAAATACTTCCCATCTCTCCTTCTTTTCTATCAGGTATGGTTCCCGTGGTCCCCAAGTGAGGCACATGGTGTAAGTGTTGGGACCAGTGGAAAGGAAGGCTGTGATAGATACATCCTGTGTCACTGAGGACCTGGGTCCATGTGAAGCCCTCACCCTGCCTGTTTTAGGCCCACGGGTCTCCATCTCTTTCCCAGGGAGAACCAAAGCCTTCAGAAATGCCAGGCCTGGCTCAATGGCTCTTTTCTCACTGCAGAACCTCAGTCCTGCCAGGAATGCTCTTCTCCCAGCTTTCCATGGGGCTTGCCTGGTTCACATTTTTGCTCAGATGTTACCATCTCCACGAGCCTTCCTGTGACCTCTCCTCGGTCTTCTGTATACTGCCTTTCTCCTTGATACTGAACACTTGGAATATGCTGTATAATTTTTCTTACTTATTTTGCCCTCTCCTCCCATAGCAGGGGTTCTGGTCACAGATGCACCCTTGGTGCCAGTGCTGACACAGTGGACACCATATTTAGGGATCCAGTGAATGTGGAGTATTTGGTTTTACCTTTACTTGGGGGTCTAGAGCACAAAGTCTGTGTTCCAGTTGTTGGCCTTCCTGGAATTAAGTTCTAGGGCTGGCCCTGTGATGGGGACCAGGGCAGGTTCTGTCCCTGCCTTGTGTAGCTCCTGGGCCAACAGGGGAGGCCACATTGCCAGAGCATAGTAGAGGTCCATTTTGTGAGGGGAGAGGCAGGCTGAGCCATGAGTATCAAGTGCCCTTGTCTTGGGAGGAGGCATTCAGGGAACATTTCCATGAAGAATGGAAGATTGGGCTGAGAAAGCACAGTGACCAGCATCCTAGCCTGGGAAAACAGCATGCGCAAAGGCCCTGGGGGAGACCCAGGGAAGGGAGGATCATGTGTGTTGGTCTGCGAGGCTGCAGTTCGGAGGAAGGGCTGAGGCAGGTGGCCTTTGACAGCCTCTGTAAGGGCCCAGGGTGTGTCCCATATGTGCCCCTGGAAAAGGCCCATATACTGTCAGCTGTGCTTGGAGAAGCCCACTGAGTACAGTGGTGTTCTTGGTTTGTTTGGAGAGCATGTCAAGGCAGACCAGAATACTTGACATGATTTCTGGGGGTGCAGTGAGGGGAAGGTGTGTGTGGTGGGGGAGGTGGTGGAGAAGACAAGAAAATCTGTTCCGGGCTTATTCTTGTCCCAGTCTCTGGCAGCTGCCCACATCTTCATCCTGACTTCAGTCCTACCTGCTTCAGGAGACAGATGGGGTGGGTGGGGGGTGTGTGGTGAAGAAGAAAGTTAAGTCTTTTAAATGCCACCATCTCACCAAGGAGGTGGAGTAGGTAAAAATTGACACGTTCAGAAATACCCGGTGTCTCCGCCCACCAGAGGGAATTATAGTAACAGCTGACCCCTGCAGCTGCTGCTTTGGGAAGTGTTGAGTTTGCATCCTGAGGCTGCCGAGGTCCTGCACCTGGAACTGTGGGCACAGTTCTTCTGACTCCTCTTTCTGTGCATGTGACACATAAGCACCTGCCTCCTCAGGCTCTGACGCTCAGGACGGGAGAGCCATACTGACCCTCCATCCACTTTCCTAAAAAGCCTTCATTAAATTAAGGTGTTGAGGACAGTTTGGACTGTCTAACATTGCGAGACTTTGTCTTAAAAAACGCGACAACACGGTGTAGCGGTCTTTCTCTCCCTCCTCCTTTCTTACTTGTGCTGGGATGGAATCCAGCACCCCCATATTCCAGGCAAGCATGCTACCACTGAGCCGTTCCCCTTAACCATCTTGGTAGTTTTTATTTTGAGGCCGAGTCTCACTAAGTTCAGGGCAGGCCTTGAACTCCCTCCAGCACAGGAGGTCCTGCACTTGTGATCTTCTGGCCTCAGCCTCATGAGTATCTGGGATTATAAGCCTGTGCCACCAGGCTTGGCTTTGCCACAGTATTTCTGGTTTTTTGTTTGTTTGTTTTGTTTTGTTTTTGTTATTGTTGTGGTGTGTGTGTGTATATGTGTACGTGCGCTCACATGCATGCATGCATACATGTGCCATGCTATGCACGTGGAATTCAGAAGACACCTTGTGGGAGTTGGGTTTCTCCACCGTATGGTCCTGGGAATAGAACTCAGGTTGTCTAGCTTGGTGTAAGTGCCTTCACCTACTAAGCCATCTTAACCAAGAAATTAGTACCTTTGTGGCGCCCACCCACAAGAGGGTGGATAAACAAACTAGGGAAGATGTTCACATACAAAGGGCCACAGTGCTAAAACACAGGAGACAAAGGACAGGAGAACCAGAGAAAGAAACCAAACCCGAGGTAACTGGCAAGGCAGGCCAACTGCACTTGCTGGATAGGGACCTCTCTCTCCTGTGCAACTGCAGTGAGATCCAGGAAGGACTGTGAAGGCGGGAGTGGCCGTACTGGAGAGGACCAGAGTGGGAGGATGCATGTGAACCAACAGTGCTCCCTTGTGAGCACATGGCCCTGCTTTACCTTTGTGGTTTTACTGCGTTTGGGAAGGTGGCTTTCTCTACGCTCTATCATAGAAAATTGCCGTACAGAAGATCTCTGGTTTGGGAGTTGAGATGGCGTGGAAGAGCCCAACTTGGGTCTCTGAGCTGCCAAAGCAGGAGTCTTGCAGTCCTCAGAAAGGTGCTTGTTTCAGCCTCCTCTCTAGGAAGGAGGACTCCAGACCTGGGACCTAGGTTCCCATCCCAGCTCTGCTGTGGCTTGGCCATAGCAGTGAAGTCACAAGTATGGTCAGCTCTGGGCAGGGGGAGGGATGATTAGAGATGGTCCCCAAGAGCCTCTGGCTACAACTGGTGAGATTTATTCTGTTTAAGAGCCAAGTACAGGGGCTGGAGAGATGGCTCAATGGTTAAGAGCACTGGCTGCTCTTCCAGAGGTCCTGAATTCAATTCCTAGGAACCACATGGTGGCTCACAACCATCTATAAGGGGATCTGATTGATTCCCTCTTCTGGTGTCCCTGAAGACAGGCCCCTCATATACATTAAATAAATAAATATTTTTTTTTTTAAAAAAGCCAAGCACAGTCACACACACCTGTAATCCCACATCTGGAAGGCTAAGGCAGGAGAACTGTCCCGAGGTTTGGGACCAGACTGACTACACATTGAATTGGAGCCCAGCCTGGGCTACAGTGTAAAGCCCTGCTTCAAAAAATACAGAACAAAATGCTGCTGAGTGCATAGGTACCATAGATTAAGCGTACATATCAAACACTCAGTAATACTGTTTTAAGTTGTCTTTGAGGGCTAGGCATATGTTTCAGTTGGTAAAAGGACCTACCTGATGTCAGTCCCCAGACCTGTGAAAAAGCCTGGCTTGGGGGCTAGAGACAGGCAGATGCTTGGGGCTTACTGTGCTCAGTGAACTCCAGTCCGGTGAGAAACTATCTGAAGAGAAAGATGGACAGTGCCTGAAGACTGTACCCAAGGTTGTCTTCTGGCCTCTACATACACTGTGCGCGTATGCCTGCACACAACCACACACACGAGTGTGCACACACACAAAATTGTCTTTAAGACACTGTATTTCCATCTATCAAGCTTATGTACTATCCTCAATGGCATTCAAACAGAGGTCCCCTTCCTTAGAAGCCAAATATCACAGCTCTGGGTTTAGATACTAGAGGTAATTACTACATAATACCAAGGACCTGAGCTGGCAGTTCATGGGCAGAGGAGCAGAATAGGGTCCACCTTGTCCCAGCTGGGTAGCCTAGAGAACAAGCTAAGCTCAGCAAAGCGGAGTTCCTGAGGCTTAGCAGGGTGTGAGACCTACATAGCTCCCAGCACTGTCCACATTCCTTCTCCACTGGGAGATTCGTGATGACTGAAGCCAGAGCCCTTCCACCCTCAGCCCAACCCTCCTGTGAGGCCTGCGCCGTCGTCCCCCTCAGTTCCAGTGGCACTTGGCTTCTGAGACACACCAGAGCACCTCAGTGGCCCCAAACACCTGCTCCTTAAGGGAAGGGAAGCCACAGGGCATAGGCTAGGCTCTGCTCATACCACTTTGAGAAGTCTTCCAGATTCCTTACCACACAGCATGGGCAAAGCAGGGACCCTTGCCTGTCCCAGTTATCACTGGATCCCCACAGCCTTGCCGTATTGGGCGAACGGAGGGTGCTTGATAAAAATCTGAATGGCTGTGATCCCACAGACCTGTAATCCCAGGGCTCAAGAGGCAGAGCCAAGCAGATTGCAAATTCAAATCCTTTTGGGCTATAGAGTAAGTTGTAGGCCAGTATAGGCAACTTGAGACCATGCCTCTAAGAGTCAAAAAGAGGGCTTTGGGGTATGGCTCAGTGGTAGAGAGTTTGCCTAGAATGCACAAGACCCTAGGTTGAATCCCCATTTCTGGAAGGAAATAAAAAAATCCATGAAGTGAACATACATAGAGCAAAGCCTAGGAACAACTCAAACAAGCTCGATTCCCTCTGCAACTGGCGGTGGCCTCTCACCCCCTCAGTGGCCGGTTTCCCTGCCAGACTCACAAATGGGCTCAAAGAGGCAGGAGGGCAGCAGGGATCTGCACTGACCAATGCCATTAGTCAGGAGTGGGAGCCCTTCCTGACACTTCAGAGTCCTGCTGAGGCGGCGGCAATGAAAGCCCCCACCACATTTTGTTCCAAAGCCTGTCACCTACCACTGATCCAGGCCTTACCTCTTAGAGGCGGAACTGCTCAGAAAGAAAACTGGGAGACAGTAACCTGTCATTGACGGGCAGCATCTGCTTGTGAGAATTCAGGACTGGGGGAACCTATTTCTCAGGAACTGCTGTCTGCTGTCAGCTGGTCCACTTTTTTTTTTTTTTTTTTTTGTTTTTTCGAGACAGGGTATCTCTGTGCAGCTTTGCGCCTTTCCTGGAACTCGCTTGGGAGACCAGGCTGGCCTCGAACTCACAGAGATCCGCCTGGCTCTGCCTCCCGAGTGCTGGGATTAAAGGCGTGCGCCACCACCGCCCGGCAAGCTGGTCCACTCTTACAAGAGCATTTTGATCAAAGTCGGTGATGTAGAAAATGTCCGTGTGCTCAAAGGAACATCTGTCTGCTGCAGAATACTGCAGGAAGAGCTGCTTCCTGGGAAACTCCTGGTTTCGGATAGTCATACATTGAGTTTTGATTATTACTGATAATTTTCATGATGGTCTCACCATTTTGTACTGCTACAGTAGGCTACACTTGGCATTGTGAGTTTTTAAGGTGGTATTAGTTCATCTCTGTCTCTTCATAGCTATTGAGATTTGTGTGTTTCCTGTTTAGGCATCCTTCCTGTGAGGGATCCTTGGTCTTTGCATCTGACCTCCCAGGTGGCCCGTGTTTAGTCGCCAGCTGCAGCCCCAGCCCTAGCCCTCAGCACACTCAAATGTGGGTATTCTGGGAAGCAGCAGCCAGTGGGTGATGGAGCCATACAAGGACTCCCTGCTGGTGTGTGATGCAGAAGGGTAGTCAGGACAGGTCTCCACGTGCTCTTGAGTTCCCCAGGCAGGTCTCTGGCCCCCTTCTGAGTGTCCTCAGCCTGCAGCTCCTCAGTGAGCAGGCCATCCCCTTGGCTATGCTGCCTGGAATTTCATCACCGCAGGACTGCGTCACAGACACCTCGGCTGAGGCGCCACCCTTAGTGGGAGGACGGCTGGAGCCAGGCAGGACGCAGGGGATCTTCCAATTCCTCCCCCTGCTCTTGCCTGCCTGAGCTGCTGCTGACTTCTTAGTTGAAACTGTAAAAAGTGGCTCTGGCGAGTGGAGCTGTGGCCAGGGCCCCTGCCACTCAACTGGGAGACCCAAGGTAAACGGCTTGCCTTTGCTGAGTCTGTCCTCACTTGGGCATATTATAGCCCCTCTGGTAGGGTATTGAGAGCTCAGTGCCCTACCTGAGGCCACCAGGTTGGCAGTGGCTCTCAGGCTCTGAAACCTTGACCGTTCTTGGCCACACCTGGCTGCCTTTGTGTAGCTTTGAGCAGCAGCAGCTGTGGGAAGGGCTGTCTGTCAGGTGCCAGGCTCTCTGCTCACACTGGGTGCTTTAGTGCTGTTGCTACTGGGTTGCGGAGACTTCAAGAGGCCACATTGCTTTGGGCTCTTAGTTTTCTACCCCAGCTCACTAGGAAGTATTCACGACTGACCCATAGCTGGGGACAGTTTGTTTTTTTGGTTTTGGGCCCTTGACCCTAGGCCCTGAGCAGTCTCTCTAGCTTCCCCTGCACTCTGCTCCTGCCATAGAGCTTTTCTACTTTCTGTTATCCTGCCTGAAATGCTTTCCATGTGCCGCTCTATTCACTCCCTTGGTTCCTTGAGGCTCTGTTCACATGCGCCCTACAATGCAGCTGCCCAGTCCCATTCCCTGCTGTTTCCTCGTTAGTGTTCTTCTGAGTACCTCTCCACTCCTGGCATTGTTCTGCAGAGTATGTGTGTGTGTCATTCTGTCTTCTCTCTTCAGAATGTGAGTTTTGTGAGGCCTACCACTGTGTCTATGTGGTGTTCTCCAGTGTCTGGAGCCTAGGACACACTCCAGAAGATTGGTGCAATGGGCCTAGTTAGGTTTCTGCAGCTCAGCCTGTTGGTGAGAATCAGCTCATTCATTGCTTGGCAATGTCAGTGCTGGGCTGGCCCACTTTAGTGGTATTAATGGGTGGGGGGGAGTTGCACAAAGGGTATCTAGCTGCACCCAGTGCAGCTTTGTGTTGAGACCTGAGAGTGCACTGTTTCACTGAGGCCCCAAGGAGGGAGAGTATCCAGAAGGTGTAAGCAGGGAGGCTGGCTGGCCTGAGCAGTCCCTGTCGTGATAGTGCACCCTTGCTTTCTTGGTTCAGGAACCACTCATGTGGCCACTTTGGAGCAGGGAGGACTTTGTTCTGTTTTCGAAACACATTGGGAAGCTGTGAAGGCTTTGGACATGGAAGGACAAGTCAGATGTAGATGGAAGGCTGAGGAAAGTGGGAGAGGACTGAGCAGGGAGGAGCCAGGGCTGTAAGACCCCAGCCTGAGCAGGGCAGGTGTGTAGGGTGGGCGAGCAGACGGCTGCTGGAATGAGACAGAGACGGGTCAGCCTTGAGTGCCAAACTGAGGACTTGGGCCTTTTTGACAAGGACATTGGGGGGAACCATGGGGGATTTTGAGCTAAGAAAGACAGACTCTTTGTTTGGCTGTCCTGGAACTCACTCTGTAGACCAGGCTGGCCTCCAGCTCATAGAGATCCACCTGCCTCTGCCTCCCAAGTGCTGAGATCAGAGGTGTGCGCCACCATGCTTGGCTTAAGACTGGCTCATTTTTGAGAGTCCTTTGGCTACTGAGTTGGGGCAGGAAGGTAAGACTCCAGGAGGATGTGGAGTAGGATCCTGCCAGCCAGTGTTAGAGAGGAAGTGGGGAGGTTGACATTGGTGGGATGTTTAGGGCCGAGAGCCTCCGCGCTCCTGTGTGTTTGGGGTCTACACGTGGGGATGGCTCTTGTTGCTATTTCGGCCCCACACTGCTTCGTTGCCTCTGTAGCTTGGAGTCCAGCTTGTGCTCTCCCACCGCCTGCCCTCCCTGTGTTTGGCCACCTCGCCCTCCCTTCACTCCCTCCCACTTAGCTCCCTCCTTCTGCCAGGGCCTGGGCAGCCTGCCACTGTCACATGCCAGGCAGTACTGTGTCCAGCCCACCAGCTCCCCTGGGGCACGAGAGAAAGCTGATGCCATGGTGTCCCTAGGGCCAGCTGCCACTTCTCTAGGGGCCTCTGTAGCTCCTGACCTGCTGTCCGCAAATAACCCTGGGTTGGGAGAGGCAGGCACAAGGCACTTTGGGCTCCATGGCCCCAGTCCAGGCCCAGGCTTCCAGGTAAGGGCCCAGCTGGTGGCTGCCCACATTTGTCCTCCCCCCTTCTGCTCCGGCAACCTGAGACTTAGCAGAAGCTTCGGCGTCCGTTAGTCTGTTGGCTGTTAGTCCCTGAGGACAGATGCAGAGGTCTTGGAGAAGGGACCAGGACCTTGGTCAAACCCCAGGACTGGCCTCTAGGCTCCAGACGAGTTTGTATGCAGTAGGTTCCCTCAGGTGCTAGAGCTTCTGCGACTTGCATTTTTCTCATTCTTGGTGGGAACAGGGAGGAAACGGAAGCTGGGATGACACGGACCTCCCTGTACTTGGGAGAAGCAGTACTTATTTTGCTTAAGGTGGCAGGTTGATTTGGAAAGAAATAAGTGCGTGTATGAGTCTGTCTGTCTTGGGGGCAGGCAGATGCTGGTGGCTTTGAGCACACCCTAGGTGCCCAGGGCTGTCTGATTCATCCTGGGTTACCTCAGTGCTGGGGCGTTGGGGTGAGGCAGGGGGTGGGGCTGCAACTACCTTGCTGTCTTCCTGTCCAGCCGTAGGTGTGAAGGGAAGAGCTTTGTTTTTTGTTGTTTTTGTTTGTTCATTTGTTTTTTCCAGACAGGGTTTCTCTGTGTAGTCCTGGATCTCACTCTGTAGACCAGGCTGGTCTCGAAATCAGAGATCCGCCTGCCTCTGCCTCCTGAGTGCTGGGATTAAAGGCGTGCGCCACCACCGCCCGGTTTAGAGAAGAGCTTTGGTGCAGAGCCTGTGCACGTTCAGCTCTTTTGGGACCCCATGTTTCTCCCTCAAGATTGGGCCCCAAGGGAAGAACTCTCCCTGGCTCCCTGGCTATACCAAACGCCCAGCCAGCTATAGAGCCAAAGGGCCTCAGAGCCCAGGATGGGGCTCCCACCCTCACAGCTCCTCTCTTGTCTCTTGTAGACCGAACTGTATCCGAGGCGCCTCCTGCATGTCCTGCTGCCCTGAGCTATCCCAAGCTAGGTGACAGCGTGTTAATGCTGCCACCATGAATGAGGTCTCTGTCATCAAAGAAGGCTGGCTCCACAAGCGTGGTAAGGCTCACTTTTGCTCGCCAGATTGTGTGTCTCCTCTTGCATCCCGTTCTCCTCCAGCACCTGGTGCTCCAGCTCAAGGAACCATTACCCTGTGGCCCTAGCTGGACACCCCTGAAGGAGCCCAGATAAGGTTTCAGGCTTGGCATCTTTGTCAGTGATCTCATTCATACCTCCATCTTACAGGTGAAGAAACTGAGGCTTAGAGAGGGGTAATCGCATGGAACTCAAGTAACACAGCCAAGCGATACTCAGGGCTTATTTATCAAACAGTCATTGACTGTAAGGTTCTGGGACCTTGTGGAGGCCCCCGGAGTGGTAACACAGTAAGTAAATAGATACAGTGTTAGGTGGTAAGAAGTGCCATGTGAATGAGGCGTCAAGGGGCTGGGCAGAGACAGGCTTGTGGGGAGGCACTCTGAGGAGGTGACAGTGAACAGAGCCTAGAGAAACAGGTGTCCAGTACCGGAGCCACCAAAATTGCCTGGAAAAGATGTCCTGTGGGAGGAGGGGCAGAAAGGACAAAGGCTCAGAGACCTGCATGTGCCTGGTGTTTCTAGGAATATTGTAGCTGGAGCAGAGTGAGATGGAAGCTGAACAGAGCGGACTCAAGCCCCACTAGCTCCAGTCCTCTGCTGGGGGCAGGAAGCCTGGGATACTGGGAGCCAAGCAGGACCTAGTCCAGTTGTGTGACAGGAAGCTGAGGCCCTGGTGAGGTCATGGATAGAGAGGAGACTAGACCTTGAGAGGCCAGGCTCCCCTGTGCCTGTACCAGATGCCATGTGACACTAGGAGGCAGATAAGGAAGCAGCATGTGCTGAGAGTTGGCTTTGTTGCTGCTGGCCTTCAGGGACCTTCTCCTGGGTGGGAAAGGTGGCAGGACCGAAGAAGCTGGTCCACAGACACTTCCATTCACTCAGTGCTTAACTCTTGAAGTGGCTCCTGTGTGCTGGGAGCTGTTCTGGGTCTCAGAGACGCAGTCAGGGATCCCATCTTCGTGGTAACATGTGACATCCTGGGGGAGGTTAGGTGTCCAGGCAGACCTTGGTATCCAGTGATGGCCTATGTTGTGAAGTAAAATCAAGCAATGAGAGGAAGGTGGGTATGAGGCTTACATCGGAGAGCCATGCTGCATCTGGTGGTTGGGGGTGGCTTCCTGGAGGAGCAAGAGAGTCCCATGGTTCACAGGCAGTGGCACGTGGGTAGCAGGACAGTCAGGGCATCCTGAGGGGAGCAAGAGGGGCACATTTGAATAACAGATGGCTGATGAGAACCTGTCCTGCCATCCCTGGCCAAAGACACCAGCAGTCACATGGAATGAGCTGCTCCTTAGGGCCAGCAGAACAGCAGAGGAAAACCCATTTCCTACCACCCTCACAGCAGGTGGCATTCAGGGCACTCCAGTGCCTCAGACTGAGCCCCGAGTGAGTTTGAGACTGTCAAGTGCAACCATCCAAACATTGACACCTGACAGATTCTGACATTGGCCCTGTCACTTCCTTTTGATGTGACAGTGGGTGAACTGCGCCACCTGTCTTGGATCTTTTTGTTTTTCTGGTATTCCAGGCTGATGTCAGCATTGCAGTAATCCTGCCTCAGCCTCCCTAGAACTGGGATTGCAGGTGTGAGCTACTATGCTTGGTTCTGAGTCTGTAAGATGAGTTAACAATCTAAGCGCCTGATGTCAACCCCCTTGAGGCCAGATTTTCATGTGGTATATTTACTATGCTGTCTTGATTGCCTCAAGAAATGTTTGACATATAGTAGGTGCTCAGCAAACAACTGCTGAATGAATGATTGGGATTGTGTGTAGTGGCGACTGTGTTAGGGTGTGTTAGGCTGTCCCTTGGCTGGAGTTTCCCTAGGCTCACTGGATTAAGGGTCTGTGTTTGTGTGGTAAGGGCTGAGTTGAATTGGCTGCTGGCCTGTCCTTGTCTTTTGTCTGGCTCACCTGCCCTGAATACACAAGGCATATGCACACAGGTGTCCCCCTTGGTCATCCGAGTAGTGGCTGACAGAAAGAGGGCTCTGCTGCCTCCTGATGCCTGGGCATCTGTGCTAACCCATTCCCACTCGTGCTGGTTAAAGTAATCATTGTACTGGTTACTCCCAGTCTGTCAGGTCTCAGGCTCTGCCCCAGGCAAGCCTGTGTTGTTGAGTCTTCATGGATGCCCTCTCAGGGCAGACTAGCAGCAAAAGTGATTGCCCAGGCCTTGGCAGAGAGCTAAGTGGGACCCTGGCCCTCTGATGCTCAACGTGACTGGGCTCAAGGCCTGGCCTGCATGTGTGCTGCCTTTTACTTACTCAGCAGGATCTGAGGGTTTGACTGACGGGATGGTACGACCACCACCAGATCCTGTTTGTGACTGGGCTTTAACCATCACACCACCTTAGCAGAACGCTCTGTCTCCTGCTGGCATGGAGGCAGACTGCATAGTGGTCGGGGGAGAGTTCTGGATTCTAGCACCAGCCGTCCCAGAGAGCCAGCCCTATGATTCTTGCCATGAAAGTGGGCCTCCCTGACTCAGTTTTCTCATGTGACTGTGAGGATTAGACTGTGAGATTTTTTTTTTCTTCCCTCTTCCTGTAGACTTCTTGTTGCTAAAGTATGGAACACCACAGATAAGTGCCCTGGGTCATTGCCTCACCTATGCCAGTGTCCAGATAAAGAAAGAACAAGGCAGTCTTCAGCACCCTGTGTCCCACCCGAGCAGTAACTGCTGCTTTAGGGTAGTTTGTTGTTGCTGTTCGTTTTTTGCTTGTTTTTAAAATAATGTGTGTTGCAGATCCCAGGGCCTTTTCATGCTAAGCAAGTGCTCTAAGCTACACCCCCAGCTTCAGTTTTTCCTTTTCAATCGAGGCAAAATTTCCATAATATGAAGTAAACCTTTCTAACTTGTATAATTGAGTGACCTTTATCCATTCATGGTGTTAAGTAACCAGTCCTTCTCTAAAGTTCCCAAATGCTTCATCAGCCACAGGAAGACCTTGAACCCACTAAGCAGTGGGTCTCCCCCTCTTCTTCCTAGCACCTGCCAGCAGCAGCGCTTCCGTCTTTATGGACTGATCTGCTCTAGCCACTTCACAGTGCTGGGATCAGACGCCATGGCCTTTGTGACCAGCGGCTTCTCCTTGACTTAGTGCTTATCTGTGTTATACCTTGTGTCACTGCTTCATTCCTTTTTTGTTTTTTATTTATGTGTATCTGTTTGTCTGTCTGTATGCACGCATGTGTATGTGGTACCCATGGAGACCAGAAGAGGATGTCTGATCCTGTAGAGCCGCAGTTACAGGAGACGGAGCTGACCAGTGTGGGTGCTAGGAACCCTACCTGGGTCCTCTGCAAGCATGGGAAACACTTTTTAACCACTGTGCCATCTCTCCAACCTCTTAACTCCTTTTTATAGCCAAATAGATATATGGGTATAGGACATTTTTAAAAATCTATCCTTTGACTATATATACATTGGCATTGCTTCTTTCTTTTGGCAGTTGTGAGTTGGTGTCACTCTGAACAAAGTGTATAATATTTGGATACCTGTTTTCCTTCCAATCCTTTTTTTTTTTTTTTTTTTTTTTGAGACAGTCTCATTAGCTAGGATGACCTGGAACTCCTGATTCTCCTGTACTCACTTAAACGTGGTAATCATTGGCGTAATCATTGTTTGTTTGTTTTATCATAGTTTCAGTTTGCATTCTCTCAGTGCCCAAGATGTGAGATTCTTGATGTGCTTAGCCTGTCTTTTGTTTTTTCAAGACAGGGTTTCTCTGTGTATCCCTGGCTATCCTGGAACTCACTCTGTAGCCCAGGCTGGCCTCGAACTCACAGAGATCCGCCTGCCTCTGCCTCCCGAGTGCTGGGATTAAAGGTGTGCGCCACCACCGCCCGGCTATGCTTGACCTATCTCTGGTGCAATAGCTGCCCAGGTCCTTGACCTCTTTAAAATGTGGGCTCTCTTGTTGAATAATAAGAGTTTTTTTTTTTATATATATATTTTGGATACTAAGCTTATACATGAAATAATAAATATAAATAAATAAAAATTAGGCTGGGCAGTTGGCTAGCCAGCAAGCTCTCTCGGATCCTTTTGTCTCTGCCCCCCCAGATTATATGAATTCCAGGCATACCCTGCCATGCCTGGCTTTTATGTGCATGCTGGAGCTGCACACTCAGGTCCCCATGGTTGTATGGCAAGCACTTTACCTGGTGAGCCTGCTCCACAGCCCCCATTTAATGGAATTTGTCTTAGTTTGCTTTCCTTCCTTCCTTCCTTTCTTCCTTCCTCCCTTCCTTGCTTCCTTCCTTTCTTTCTTTAAATCTTGTTTTTTTAAGATGTACTTTTTATTATTTTTAGTTATACGGGGTGGTGTTCACATGAGTATAGGTACCCTTGGAAGCATCACATTCCTCAGGAGCTGGAGTTACAGACAGTTGTGAGCCGCCAGATGTTGGTGCTGGGAGCTGAATTCTGGTCCTTCAGAAGAGCAGCAAGTACTCCTAACTACTGAGCCATGTGTCTAGCCCTTCGTTTATTTTCTGTTGCTGTGATAAAGGCCACAAATGAGCAATTTAGGAAGGAAAGGATTCATTTCAGCTTATAGTTGTAGTCCATCATGACAGGAAGTCAGGGCAGGAACTGAAGTGAGGCCATGAAGTAGTGCTGCTTTCTAGCCTGCTTCCCATGGCTTGCTCGCCTGCCTGCCTGCTCAGTGGTAGCACAGCCTGCAGTGGAATGGACCCTCCCACATCAGTTGTTAAGAAAATAACCCATAGATTTGATGGAAGCATTTTCTCAATTGAGATTCCATCTTCCCAGATGACCCTAGTTTGTATCACATTTACAGAAAACTAACCAGTACAGAATTTAAAATTTTCCTTTTTGGAAAAAGTATTTTTATTCAGCCAGGCATAGCAGCACATACCTTTACTCTCAGCAGTTGGAAGTCAGAAGCTGGCACATTGCTGAGTTTGAGCTCAGTTAGCCCAGTCTATAAAGTGAGTTTCAGGACAGGCAGGGCTACACGGAGAAACCCCATCTTAGACAACCAAAAAAAATTTTTTTCAATTTACATTTTATGTGTATTTTGGCTGCATGCATATCTGTGTACCATGTACATGCAGTGCCCACAGATTCCCTGGAATTATAAGATGCCATGTGGGTACTGGGAATTGAACTTGGGTTTTCTGGAAGAGCAGCCAGTGATCTTAATTGCTGAGCCATCTCTCCAGCCCCTTTTAAAAATATATATATTTATATTATATATATACATAATATATGTTTACATATAATACATATTGATCTTAATTGTTCAATGATCAATTAGTAATCTTAATTGCTGAGTCACCTCTCCAGCCCTCTTAAAAAATATATATCATATATATAGTGTATGTAAGATAAATAAATATATATGTATATCTGTATATATACACACACACCAGCTGAGCTACAGCCTAGCTTTTGTGGATTCTTCTGTGACTTTTCACTATGTAGGATCTTGTTTCCTGCAAATAAATATAGTTTTACTACTTTCCTTGCAGTGTGGACACCTCTTACTTTTTGGGTCAGAAAAAAGTAGTTGGCTTCTTTGCCTTCGACCTAGTGGTGGTTCAGCTGCTTTGTAGAATGGAGCAGCAGTTCATCATGACCAAATAGTAAGTTTGCTTAGCAGTGGTGAAAACAGGCATCTTGGTATTTTCCTGACCGTGGGGAACTTTGCGGTCTGTTGTATGGCAGTGACAGCAGCATGGGCTTTTCTTCTGTGCCCTGCGTTGTGCTGAGGGACTGCCCTTGTGTGTACCCCTGCGTGGTGAACGCTCTGATACCTGGTGCTGTGTCTATCAATGTGACTGAGCTGTTTACCACATTGATTGATTTTCATATCCTGAACCACTTTTTTTCCAGTCTGGAGTTATTTTCCTTTTATTTTTATTCCTAATAAACTGAATTCATAGGGAGTTCATCGGCTTGGGCTCCTCTCCATTTGTAGATCTCTAGGGGAAGTAGGCTGGCATGTCCGTTGAACCTGGGAACCTTTCTTTTTGGCTTCCTTCTTTCTCTGATCATTTTCCCGCACCCGGTTCAGGAAGCTGTCGGCTCTTAGAGAGCATCATATGCTCACTACACGCATTAATTCTCCTGGCAACAGCCCTGCCCAGAGCTTGCTTGTTTGTAGCAGTGCCAACAGCATGCTGGATGACATTGTAGACTCTTCCAGTTTTGCCATGGTAACTTTTATGGGGTGTTCCTTTTTGAATCCTTCCATCCCTTTGATGTCTACCCTGCCTCTCTTCTTGGATATTCCCATATATGTGGCCAAGGGAGCAACTCTGCATTTCCTGAAAGTCCTGGAGAACAAATACTAGTGCCTGTCGTCTTTCTCTTTCCTGTCGTTTGACACTTTAGCAAAGGACTAGAAGATTGAAACTCTGGCTAATAGCTGAACTGTCTTTATATTTACTTGGTCATAGTGTACAGTTTCCCTTTCTTCTGAAGCAAGCTGTCCTGTGTTGTACAGGTTGGCTTCAGATTCCCAAGTCTGTCTTGCCTCTGTCTTCTCAGTACAGCTCTTATTACAGTCAGTTTTAGACTATTTGGTTTGTTTTGGTGTAAGATGCTGTCTCACTCTAGACCAGGCTGCCCTGGAGTTCACTGTGTAGCCCAGGATAGCCCTGGAACTTTCCAAAAATCTTCCTGCCTTAGCCTTCCAACTGCTGGGATTGCAAGTGTGAGTTATCACACCTGGCTTCCAGTTTTAGACAGTTTTTACTACCCTGAAAAGAACCTTTCTCACATTGGTTCTCACATTCCCATCTCCAGACTCCTTGTCTTCCCAGTCCCAGGCAACCTTTAATCCACTTTCATCTTCACGGAGTTAGCTATTCTGAACATTTTATATAAGCGGACATATATATATATCTATATATATATATATCTATATATATATATATAGATATATATATATAGATTCTCCTGAACTTGGGAAAACATGTCGTAAGTTAGAAACGTCTCACTGTGAACACACCAGACGCTCATAGCTTCCCTGAGCATCATACCGTAGCCACACCGGAATAGCATAGTTTTGGTTGTGTCCTCTTAAAATTGCAGGGCTGACTGAGAGCCCCACGCATGAGAGAATCCCGCTGTATACTGCCAGCCTGGGAAAAGGTTAATATCCAAAATGTGAAATACACTTTCTCCAGAATGCCCGTCCCTTTTACACTGTCACATGGTTGCAGCGGTCCTCATTTGTGGTGCTTTGTGATTGGTTGCCTTCTTTGCCTTAGGCAGAAGGGGTGGTTCAGCCTCTCTGTAGAAGGGAGCGGCGGCAGTCTGTTATTTCTTTTTCTGACCAAATAGTAGCCCAGCATATGGGTCCAGCAAGTTTGCGATGGGCATTTGGATGGTTTCCACTTTTAAAAACAACATTGGTCTAGGGAGATGGCTCTGTGGTTGAGAGCACCATCTGCTCTTGCAGAGGAACCAGATTGGATCCCCAGCACCCACATGAAGGCCCACACCTATTCGCAACTCCAGTTCCTTTTGGCCTCTGCAGGTACAGGCATGCACATGGTACAGATACATCCCTACAGGCAAAACATTCACACATAAAGTAAAGATATTTAAAAAATTAAAAACATAAAATTAAAAAAACCCCACAAAATGTGTGCCCTGGTGTAGGTCAGAAAACAGCTGTGGGGGTTGGCTCTCTTTACTGTATCCTCAGCATCCACCGAGCCATCATGCTGGCCCTATTTCTGCTTTGTGTGTGTAGTGTGTATGTGTACAGAGACATCCTCGGGTGTCCTCTGCTCTGTCACTCACCATCTTACTCCTTTGGGACAGGGTCTCTTACTGAACTGGACCTTGCTAGGTTTTGGTGAAGCTAGCAAACAGCATACCCCAGCCATCCTCCTGCCTCTGCCTCCCATCCTTCCTCAGTGTTAGGTTACATGTTATTGGGAACATGAAGCCATACCTGACTTTTATTCAAGTGCAGGGAATTTATACTCTGGTTCTCATGGCAGCGGTGGCAAGACCTCTTATCCCTGAGGCATCTCCCCAGACCACTTCCTTTATTTGACTGTATGGGTAGTGTGTTCCTGTGGATGTGTGTGTGTGTGTGTGTGTGTGTGTGTGTGTGTGTGTGTGTGTGCTTTTCCATGTCATTTTGTGTGTGTGTATACACATATATTTTTTTATTTTATTTTTTAGTTTTTCAAGACAGGGTTTTTCTGTGTAGCCCTGGCTATCCTGGAACTAGCTCTGTAGACCAGGCTGGCCTTGGACTCAGAGGTCCTCCTGCCTCTGCCTCCTGAGTGCTGGGATTAAAGGCGTGCACTACCACTGCCCAGCTCTCAGAAATCTTTTAAGGAGTGGGTCCTTGGGGAGTATTGGGTGTGTATATGTGTGTACCTATAAGCAGGGGACTTGAATATTCACTCAGGAGAAATGGAAGTGATCAAAGGGTACTTGGAGGGTGGGAGAGTGTTTTGACGTCTGATCCCCTGCATGGCTATGATGATAAATATCAGCCTAAGGGGACTTGAGTGTTTGGAGGCCAGGCATCCCTTAGGGCAGTCTTTGCTGGCAAGGATAGCTTGCTACTGCCATATATGCTAAGGCAGTGGTGCCCTGGGACACTGTTGCAGGTGCCTTCCTGCCAGGCATGACCTGTGGATCACTTGGGCCCAGCCCAGTGCCCCAGCCTGCGTCAGCAGGTGCCACCTCCAAGGCTCCCTTGGGAGGGACTCTCATCTACCTTCCTCCCAATGTGGTACCGCCGTGAGTCACTGTCATCCTGCACTGCCTGCCTGCTGGGACATTGTTTAACCTTGCCCTGACCTTTTCTCCTTCTGCCTCATTTCAGGTGAATACATCAAGACCTGGAGGCCCCGCTACTTCCTTCTGAAGAGTGACGGCTCTTTCATTGGGTATAAGGAGAGGCCTGAGGCCCCTGACCAGACCTCCCCCCCTCTGAACAATTTCTCTGTAGCAGGTGCGTTTCAGCACAAGGAGGCTGGAGTTCCACAGTTCACAGCTTTGCTGGCAGGTGTTTGGGGCACATGGGACACAGTTTTGCTCGAGCCAGAACCTGTCTTTGGCCTGTTCATCCTCAGATCTTACTTCTTCCCTCTCTTGCTGTTGCTCCTTGTCAGTGGCCCTTTTCCTTTCTGGGGACAGTAAGAAGTCATGATGTTTCTGCACACCCCACCTCCTCAGGCTCTGTGGTTCTAGCTGGTGTCCTGTCCTGTTAACAGAGTCGTCCCTCCTCTCTCTGCCCCTCTGGGCAGTAAGTGTTAGCATCCCACTGAGCTGCTCCAGAGCTCACCGTATGTTCCCAGTTCCCTCTGTGCTACCTAACCTGGGTTTTCAAGACAGGCTTTCTCTGTGTAACCCTGGCTGTCGTGGAACTCACTTTGTAGACCAGGCTGCCCTCAAATTTAGAGATCTGCCTGCCTCTGCCTCTGCTGGGATTAAAGGCATGTGTTGCCCAGTTAAGCTTGACCAGCTTGACAAGTGCAAGAATCCCACTGTGCTCCTGTCTGCTTCCTTCACTGTGGACCAGTACTATGTCTTTGGTATACTGCCCTGTCTCCATCACCCCAGAACCCATCCTCTCTGAGGGCCTTGCTGCAGCCTCTGCTTGTCCCTCCAGCTCTCCCTTCTGCAGACTCTGGAACCCAGCCTAGTGCCCACCCCTTTGCAGAAGGCCTTTTTCTGGCACTCTCTTCCTGTGCCCATGGCCTTGGCACATCTGTTAGCAGCTCCAGCTTCTCACTTGAGCTGCCAGCCCACCTCCAGCAGCTTCTTGAAAATTTTTTCGTGGGTGGCCTCTAGAGCTCCATCCTTGCCATATCCCAGGCTGACCTTCCTGTCCCTCCACCCACGATCTTCTTTTTCCCTGTCTGCATCTTCATCTCATCTGTTTGCTCTAGATCTCAGGCAGTGACCTGGGTCTGGTTCTCTCTGCCCTGTAGCCCAGTGCCCTTCCCTCCCCAGCCCTGCTCTATTCCACCCTAGCCCATTCTGCCCGTTAACTCTCTGCTGCTGGCGCTGGCCTTCAGCAAGAGGGACCTGCCTCGCTTCGTCAATATCCCTTTCATGGCTCCCTGTGGCCCCAGAGAGTCTGCATTCCTCACTATGATTTCCAAGGCTCTGCCTGACCAGCTTGACCAACCTCTCTAGACCTGAGGCTTCTGTCTCCTGTGGCCTGCCTTGAACGGCACTCTGTTTTTCTTACTTGGCTCCCCTGCCTTCTGGTCTCAGCTCAGAGATGCTCCACCCTCAGGAAAGTCCTCCCCAAGGCCCCAGGCTGGGTTGGACACCTTCTGTGTCTTTCCCTATCTGGCCTGACTTCTCAGTTGTTTAAAGCCAGCCTGAATAACTTAGTGTAAGACCTTGTTTCTCAAGAAAAAAGGAAGCTAGAGCCCTTGCTCAGTGACAGAGCCTTTGTCTGGTGTAATTAAGCCCTGAGTTTCATCCTTGGAACTGTAGGAATGTGGTGAAACCAAGAAAGAAAGAAACTGTGTGGAGGGGTGCTTGGTGAAAACCTCACTGCCACTTATGCCCGTCTATGCAGTCCTTCCTGCAGCTCAGAGTTTCTTTGTGCCCTTGAAGAGCAAGTGAAGACTGTGACATCCTGTGCCTTAGAGGACATGCTCAGGACTGTCTCAGTCCCTGGCATCATCTGGTATGGGGGTTGGCACACAAAAGATGGCTTGGGGAAATTGGTCTTTAGGCAGCAGGACCATCCCTCACTCTTTCCTGCCTATACCTACAGAATGCCAGCTGATGAAGACTGAGAGGCCACGACCCAACACCTTTGTCATACGCTGCCTGCAGTGGACCACAGTCATCGAGAGGACCTTCCATGTAGACTCTCCAGATGAGAGGTGAGTTTGCACGCACTCTGTGTGGCTGTCCTCTGAGAGTGGGTAGGTATGAAGGCAAGAGGTGTACATGGACAGAATCCTTGGGGATGCTGTGAAAGAATCCATTACCTGGAGCCCTTCTGGCGTGGGGTCTTCCCAGCTGGAGCTGAAAAGAGCTGGGTTACTTGCTCTCAAGACCCCACTCTGCATCTTCAGACTGACCTGGAGATTTGCCAGCTGCATTCTGCATAAGCGCTTTCATTGATCCTAGGCAGTGGTGCAGAGGTCAGTTACAAAGATCCGAGTAGGGCTAGAGATGTAGCTCCGTTAAGAGTATGGCCTAGAAAGCATGAGGTTTTGGTTTCAAGTCTCCAGTACCGCATAAACTTGGCATGGTGGCCCATCCCTGTAATCCCATTACTGGGGAGATGGAGACAAGAGGTTCACTGTTAGCTACATAGGAAGTTCAAGGTCAGCATGGCGTACATGAGATCTTGTCTTAAAAAAAGAAAATGGAGCCAAGTATAATGGTGTATGCTCATAATCTCAGTACTTGGCAGACTGAGGCAGGAGAAATGCAGTTCTAGGCCTCCCTAGGCTAGAGAATGAAATCAAGGCCAGTCTGAATAATGGTGGCTACCTTATCTGTGTGACTCCCAACCCCTGCAACTTGCAGTTTCTTTGTGGCCTTGAAGAGCACGCAGAGACGGTGCGCCCTGTGGCCCAGAGGCTGCATTGCACCACTGTGAACTTACTCCTTTTGCTGAACTGTATGTCTTGGGGGCCTTTCTAACTTTCTGGGGTGGCTCTTGCTCCCACTGTGTTCTTTCATTTCTTTTGTGGCAGCCACACACGGGTGTCCCCGAGTTTATTTAGAAAGTTCTAGGGTGATGTGTTTCCAGCCTTTAGCTCATTACAGGCCGTGGTGCTGTGAAACATCACGTGTGTCTCTTTGTTCGTAATGGATTCAATTCCAATCCATAGGATCCATTCTTAGGGGCAAGACTGAGGCTTACAGGAGTACGCATTTCTGTCAGGTGATGTCTAAAAATGTCCCCATAACCTTGTGTTGTCAAACGCTTGGATTCCAAGCCGTCTGAGCAGGATTAGGTTTTCTTTGTCTGTGGGTGAGTTTGCCCTTGAGGAGTTTCTTTTTCTGAACTCTGTGTTCAGTGGTTTATCTCTCTCCCTGGTGGAGCTGGGCTTCTGTTCTCATTTCTATCTGTAGTAGACAGCTCCTCCTAATGTGGTCAGTCTTCTTCCTCCCACTCGGTCCTCTCGGACTTTGCTTTGAGGAGCACTCCTCTTGCTGCTCCATGGGGCAGAGCTTCTGCTGTACCCGTGGGAACTCTGAAGCAGGCTGTCCTGGACCACTCACTTCATGTACATCCCAGGGCGAGAGCCCAGCTGTGGGTGCCTACTGAGCATTTCAGGTGTAGTAGTGGAGAAATGGAATGTTGGCTTTTTTTACCTTTTCTTTTTCTTTTTAAAATGGGAACTTGTGTAGCCCAGATTGGCCTTGAATTGATGTGTAACCAAGACTAGTCATCAACTTTTGATCCTTCTGCCTCTGCCTCCCAAGTGTTTAGATTACAGGTGTGTACCAGCAAAACTGGTGACTTCAATAACTTTCAGTTGATTTTAGTAGCTATGGGTGTAGCTAATAGCTGCCCTCTTGGACAGTGCTGTTCTAGAGCCTTCGTAAAACAATATCACAAGATGCTACCACAGTCTATACTGTAATTATTGTTGCATATCTCCCCAAGTTAAAAATATACTTGCCTCACCACAGGGAGCAGATTTATCAACTCAGACCAGCTGAGGTGTTACTCAGTTGAAAACTGGGGACCAAATATGGAAGCTATCAAAGGCAGACCTAGGCTAACAGATGCTAGTTCATGGGTGTTTGGTGAGTTTTGAAGGATGGTTACGAGTGTGGCTCTGGGGATAGGCAAGAGAACAGTCTAGGGAAATGGACCGACCAGAATATGCAGAGACCTGGAGGTTAAACAGCTCATGTGTCCCAGGGACCTCACGGAGTTCTGTGTCACCAGAGAATCAAGGGACTGCCTGCCTGTTTGGAAGAGGGGAAGTAGAGGCGCTCAAAGCTGGCAGCCCAGCCAGAGCTTTGGCCCTCAGTGGAGATCCCTGCAGGGCTTGGCAGGCGCTTAATAAACTGGGGTTTGTCACAGGGTTGTTAAGAGATTCGGAGGATGATAAACAGGAAGCCTTGGGGCAGCAGTACCTGGCACCCAGCAGCTAGGCCTGGGAGAGGGCATTAGCCACTGGCCAGTGAGATCTTCTTTCTGCTTTTTACAAGACTGCTTGTCCTCAGTAGCCGAGAGTCCTATGCTAAGATGAGGGCATGCTAAGGCCAGGAGGAAGGTTGGCTTCTTACTCTTTATTTCCTTAGAACCCTCTGCTGATGGAGAGAAGGCTTCTGGGTTGGCCCTGCCCTGGAGACCAAGTTCTAGATTCCAAAGGGAGGCAGAGACAGACAGAGCAAGAGGGCAGCTCCTCCACTCTGGAGAGGGCTGATGCTGTCCTCACTGCCTGGTTCACATAGGCCCAAGCTTGCTGACTACCCTGAGTGTGCACGTGGGGACTGTAGGAAGACAGGAAGCACTGCTGGGTAGATGCTGCCTAGATGTTCTGAGTCCCACTGCTGGGCTTTGGGGTGTTTCTCTGCCTGCCCCAGACAGCTGGGACCTAGCAGCCATTCTGCCAGTTTCCTTTGTTCTTTTCCTTCCTTTCTTTTCTCTCTCTTTTCTCTCTTTTCTCTCTCCTCTCTCTCTCTCTCTCTCTCTCTCTCTGTCTCTCTCTGTCTCTCTCTCTCTCTCTCTCTCTGTGTGTCTCTGTCTCTCTGTCTCTCTCTCTCTTTCTCTCTGGAGACAGGATCTCACTATGTAGAACAAGTTAAACTTATAGAGATCCACCTGCCTCTGCCTCTTGAGTGCTGGGATTAAAGGTGTGCGCCACCTGTAAAAAGGGAAGGTTTTTATTGTAGATATGAGAGAGAGAACAGCCAGAGTATCTGAAAGAGTCTAGATCAGGGGAGGGGGTGACAACGGATGCACATGAGAGGGGGCACACACAGAGACAGGGACAGCAAGGGGGAGAGGGGGAGAGAGAGAGAGAGAGAGAGAGAGAGAGAGAGAGAGAGAGAGAGCGAGAGCGAGAGCGAGAGCGAGAGCGCAAGCGAGCGCGAGAGAGCGCGTATAGCTGCAGTAGCAGGGTGTAGGAGACTGAGTAGTTCTGGAGGAGGGAAGCCTTTGAGCTGGAGGGAGTTTCTAGTAGGAAGGAGGTGAGAAGGCCAGGCTGCTAGCATGGGCTTTGAAATGTGTAACAGGTGCTTGTGATACGGAGGGAGCCTGGAGGTCAGTATGTTCCGGTATGCTAACAGACACTGCAAATAGCTGTTTGTCCCTTCTGCCTTTTGTAATTTGAGGAAACAGAGCTTCCTTTGGACTGACAGACACCACCGTGCCCAGCACAGGCTTATTTTGATGCAGAGAAGTTTAGAGTCAACACCTGGGACCTTACCTACACTCTGCAGCTCAGCTTTTGCCTGCTTACCACACACTTCTGGCTGGTTTTTTTTTTTTTCCAGTTGTTTTTATTCGTGTGTGTGTGTGTGTGTGTGTGTGTGTGTGTGTGTGTGTGTATGAGAGAGA
Organism: Peromyscus eremicus; assembly: GCF_949786415.1. Lineage (NCBI taxonomy): Eukaryota > Metazoa > Chordata > Mammalia > Rodentia > Cricetidae > Peromyscus > Peromyscus eremicus. Next base: position 165,213,296 of record NC_081416.1, on the reverse strand, counting down.
GAATGAGAATGAATAAATATGTGTATGCCATGATGTACATGTGGAAGGAAGGCAGCTCTCCCCTTCCACCGTGCAGGTTCCATGGATTGAACCCAGGTCAGCAGAGCTAAAGACACCCACCTTCTCCTGCTGGGCTGCCTCGCCTGCCTCTCTGTGTTATTGAAAGCCAGGTTGAATGTCTGCTTATACGCAGTAGTCATTTACTCTTCACTCAGCCCTCTGCTAAGTACTTCTCTTCCAAATCCAGGATGCCACCATCATGCTGGAGGGGATGGTGCAGGATGAGCATCCCTAATCGGAAATCCAAAGTGCTCCACAATTCAGAACTTTGTGTCCTCATGATGCTCAAAATGTTCCAGATTTTGGAATAGCCTCTGTGTTTCTCATTCTCCCCACGTGTAGAATAAGATTAAGTTGATCAGGCTGATGGGAGGCTAATGGACTCCTTCACACAGAGTGGGACAGTGGCTGTCTCTGCAATGGGAGGTGCTTGACCAGACAGTAACGTCTATGTGAACATTCCAGAATCCAAGGAACTCCAAGATAGATGCATTCTGGTCCCAAGTGTTTTGGGTAAGGAATACTGTCTTAGGTAGGGTTTCTATTGCTGTGAAGAGACACCATGACCACAGCAACTCTCATAAAAGAAAAACATTTAATTGGGGTCTCGCTTACAGTTCAGAGGTTCAGTCCGTTGTTGTCACGGCGGGGAGCATGGCAGCGTGCAGGCAGATATGTTGCTGGCTACATCTTGATCAGAAGGCAACAGGAAGTAGACTGAGAGTCCTAAACCTTGCAGGCAACAGGAAATGGTCTGTGTCACTGAGTGAAGCTTAAGCAAAAGAGACTTCAAAGCCCATCCCCCACATTGACACACTTCCTTCAGCAGGACACCTCCCTCTGAGCTTATGGGGGTCAATTACATTTAAACTTCCACAGAACTTAACCTGTAATATATATGTATTAACCCTCTGCATATCTGTGCATAATTGAGTTTTCCTAGTTTTCTTGTGTGTGTGTGTGTGTGTGTGTGTGTGTGTGTGTGTGTGTGTGTGTGTGTGTGTGTTCGTGTTCCAGTACATGCATGCGCACAGATACACACTCCGGTATAGAGTGCCCACTTCTGTTGTCCTCCACTTTCTGAGACAAGGTCTCTCACGGAACCTGGAGCTTGCTGTTTCTGCTAGACTGGCTGGCCAGCAAGCCCCAGGCTCCCCGCTTCTGTCCCATGGCCTGGGTTACAGATGCCTGGCTTTTTATGGCAGTGCTGGGGATCTGTACTCAGGGTCTTGTGCTTACAGAGCAAGTGCTTCACCCGCCAAGCCATCTGTTCAGCCCCGACAATGCTGTTTTTAAAGCTGGACTCACTCTAGGGACGTACTGTGTCTCTGGCTTACTCTAATCTAGTTCTTGTCTTTCTTTTTTTCTCCTCAAAACACTGATATTCTTGACAAGACAAGCTGGATGCTTTGTTGACCCCCTCGTGTTCTTCTTACTTCCTTTGTTCTGTGTCTCTGTTTATCCTATAAGCCAGAAGTCATGGCTTCAGTAGGGTTGACAGCTACAGCCTGCTTGCTGATATGCAAGTTAGATTAGAGTGAGGCCAGTCACCTGTGTGTGAATCGTTGCTGGTACTCTTGCTCCAGCACAGCAGAGTGGATTAAGCACATGGCTGGAAAAACCTGAAAATGAACTCCCTACCCCTTCACAGAGTTTGGTCCTGGTCTTGATGGAAATGTTCAGCAGTGTACTGGTTTGGTGTGATCTTTATTCCTGAGTCTGTTCTCAATCACGGTGGGACCTGCAGCATCTGAAGGAGACAGATGTCTGGAGGAGGTGGCCTATTGAGGGCCACATGGCTAGTAAGCAGCCGAATGGAGGCCCAGGCCTGGCTCCCAACTTGCCAGCCAGTGCAGTGTGCTGGCCTGAGCTCTGTCCAGTGTCGCTTGAGTAAGCATAGCTTCTCAGATGTTCCTTCCCTGGCTCTGGAACCCAGGTGAATGATGCAGAGATTCAGAAAAGTACTGTAGATGGGAGATGTGCTCCTGGGCAAGGCAGGAGTGTCTGGTTTGTGTCTCTGTGTTGTCCCCACAGCTTGCTGGCCGTGTGAGTGAGCAAATGTCAGCCTCCTCATGTGTAGAATAAGATAAGACACCCAGGCTGATGGGAGCCAAGGGCTCCTTTACATGGAGTGTGACCGTGTATGTCTCCACAATGGGAGGTGGCAGTAGTGGTATTTAGTGAGCAGGTCTTCTGGAAAGTTGCTTCATTCACAGCTTCCCAGGGGAAGTGTCTTTTGCTTTACTCCAGGACTCCAAGAACGATGTCCTTTGGTCTGTAAACATTCTTAAGGGAGTATAATCCTTCTTTCATCCTCCTGGGCCTCAGCTAGAAATTGAGGCCTGGGCTGTCATCAGCTTCTGTCTGGGTAGACACTCGGGTCCCTGGCACAGGGAGGAATGGCCGTGTGACACTCACCAGCCAGGTGTGGCTTGTGGCTGTGGAACAGTCTTTTGACTGGAAGGCCTTGGTTTCTCTGGGGCTTCTTTGGGGAAAGGGAAGGCACTGAAAGGTGCCAGCTTTGGGTGGAAGCTCCCTCTGCCCCAGACACCATGTTGCAAACCCTTGAGGAGTGTCCTGGACCAAGGCCCTCACTTTTTCTCTAGAATTCTGAGTGCTGCAACCTTGCAACTTTGGTCCAGTTGGAAGCCAATTGGTGGCTGGTCAGGAGGTGGGAGAGCCTGTTACCACAGCTGCCTCCTGGTACATGCTCTGGTGCTCTAGCCAGGTGGATGGTCTAGCTCAGGCCCCACCCCATGTCTTCATTACTTTCAAGCCGGCTAGTGCCTTCTGGGCTGGAGCCAGCAGCTCAGCGGCTCTGTCCATAGGTAGGAGTGAGCTGGATGGGGTGGACATGACAGTAGAGTCCCTGCTGGTGTAGCTCTGCACCCTGTCCTCAGTCTCACAGGGACAACCCTGTGAGTGGTGCTTTCTCTTCCTGTCAGCGAAGGCAGGAATCTCACTGTGTATCTAATCTGCAGCCTGTTTTTGCCATGTGAGTCTCAGGTCTCTGTGTATGAAAGACATTTTCATATTCATACCTCTTAGATCTGTGATTTTCAGTCCACTATCATAATACTAAATAGTGTTTTAAAATATTTTAGCCAGGCATGGTGGCGCACACCTTTAATCCCAGTACTTGGGAGGCAGAGGCAGGCAGATCTCTGTGAGTTCAAGATCAGCCTGGTCTGCAGAGCGAGATCCAGGACAGACAGCAAAACTACACGGAGAAACCCTGTCTCGGAAAAAAAAAAAAAATAAGGCTAGGCAGTGGCACACACACCTTTAATCCCAGCACTCGGGAGGCAGAGGCAGGTGGATCTCTGTGAGTTCGAGGCCAGCCTGGTCTTCAGAGTAAGTTCCAGGACAGGCTCCAAAGCTACACAGAGAAACCCTGTCTCAAAAAACAAACAAACAAACAAACCCAAAACTAAAAAACAAAAACAAAAAACACACACAAAAAATAAATAAATCTGAATTTTTCTTTTCTTTTTTTTTTTGTTTTTTTGAGACAGGGTTTCTCTTTGTAACAGTCCAGGCTATCCTGGAACTTGCTCTGTAGACCAGGTCTTGAACTCACAGAGAGCTGACTGCCTCTGTCTCTTGAGTGCTGGAATTAAAGGCATGGGCCACCACTGCCTGACATAGACCTACTTCTTAGAAATTCCATTTACAAGCACACACCGAAATACATGTGTGGATATTAGAGGACAGCTTATGGGAATCTGCTCTCTCCATCCACTGTGTGAGTCCTGCTTTGAAGTCCGCCTAGTAGCAGGAGCCTTTACCACTGAGCCATCTTGCTAGTTTCAAAGTCAGCATTTTAAAACATATAAGTAAACAACTATTGTCATATAAAGCAGATCACAGCATGTGTCATTGTCCCGTGTCTCCCCCCGCCTTCTGTGTTTTGGAAAACAAGAATATTAATATAGGGATTGGGTTTTAGGCTCTGACTTATCCAAGGCGGGTACAGGTTAAAACCAATCGAGAAATGCTGACTGGAGGCATCCACTCAGAGGGAAGAGGCTAGTACTGCCCTGCCTGGGTGTACACCAGCCTCACTGTGTAGAGGCTCTGGGGCCATGGAACTTGTGGCCACCTGGACTGTTTATACCCACCAAGCACCCAAACTAGAAGGTGCTAGAAGCATGCCCCATGAAAGTGGGAAAAGGTGGGTATGGTGGTCCATGTCTATCTCAGTATTGAAAGGCTCGGGCCAGATGATCAGAATTTCTAGGCTCAGCCAGTTGGTAGCACACATCTTTAATCCCAACACTCCGGAGGCAGAGGCATGAGGATCTCTGAGTTGAAAGCCAGCCTGGTCTACAGAGTGAGTTCCAGGACAGCCTGGACTGTTACACAGAGAAACCCTGTCTCAAAAAAAAAAAAAAAAAAAAAAAAAAAAAAAAAAAAAACCAGAAAACAAACAAACAAGAGTTCTAGGCTCCAATGCAAGAGTCCATCTCAAAAAAAAAGAGCAGGTGTCACATTCTGCCTTGTGGGGTTTGGGGGCCTCCAGTCTCTTGGGTGGGGAGCAGCCATGTGCCAACACTTGTTCGTGCCCCTGTCTCACAGAGCATGGCGTGCAGTCCACACATCTCTCACAGGTAACAGGCCAGTTGAGAAGGCAGATCCCTCTAATCTTTGTGTCTGCTTGTCAGCAGACCTGGAGCTGAGCAGAACCCGGTCCAGCAGCCCTGGGGAAGGCCACAGGTCCTTTGCGAGTCCAGTGACCAGGCTGAGAGCAGACTTGCTGAGTTTTTCTTGTGCTGGTCTTGTTGTTTGTGCTGGGAAGGAGCCCGTGCCTTGGACACGCTGGACAAGTGCTCTGCCACTCAACCACATTCCCTGAGTCTCAATTTTCTCTTTTGTGATGTGGGGAGGGAAGTAGGTATTCTACATTTATTAGAGACTGTCTCCCGGTCCCCTGCTTCCCAGTTCCCCTTCCTGGGGACAACCAGGGCTCCAGAGGCGCGCCCCTCCCCCCAACTGTTACAGGAATGTTTGTGCCTTCTGAGCCTCTGTGCGGAGAGCAGTATCTAACTGTGAGCACAGAACTCCACACTTCTGTGTACTACTGTTTTTCTTCTTGTAGGGTGTTTAGGTCATCCCAAGTCTGTGCAGACCTGTGTCGGTCTTTGAGCTGCAGAGTGTCTGACCACATACACACTCACGCCCTGTGTGAAGTACTGCTTGCTGACTTGCTCTTGTTGCTAAGATGCCACCTTCTGGAAGATATGCTGTTGTTGTAGATAGCACCAAGAAATGGCAGTGCCCAGTTGGATCAAGACAAGTTGCTTGCTGTAAGACCTGTGTCCAGGCATGGATCAATGTGCACTCTGGGGGACTCATGGGAACAGCTGTGGCTCTCCCTGGAACAGCAGAGCAGCCCAGCAGGGTGGGCCAGGCTGGGATTTGTCCCTCTTTGTGTGACCTTGCTAGCAGTCTCCATGCCACCAGAGTGGCGGGGCTTCTACAGGATAGTTGTGGAGGATGTCATGACGCTCTCAGCCCCTTCTTGGTTCTCGGCTCTGGAAAAGCTACCTGCCCTCAGTGAACACTCTTGTTTTAGTGAGCACTGTATCCCCCTGTTCACAGGCCTTTTCTAGACATGAGCAAAGCACACAGAGGTTCAACCTAAAACTGCTGTGTTGCTAGGTCAAAAATGAAGGATGTGGACAACTGAGTATTATGCAACGATATGTCTGCATGTGATCTCTGGTCATTTGTACTACCTCACACAAAGAGTGGTTTGCAAAGATCAAGACAGCAGCTCCTAACCTAGGAGTTCCAGCACCAGCTTACTGTCCTCTAGCCAGCCCCCATCTGCTGGGACTGACTTCTTTTCCACCAGCTTCTCTTGCGTGTGCCTGGCTGGCTGGGCACCTGGGGGTCCCACTGGCCAGCTCTTGCCTCATAAGATCTTTGGCTCCTTTAGCTCCTGAGGTTTCCTTTTCCTTCTGCTTTCTCTTCACAGAACGTCAGTAGCCTGTAAGCCTGAGCTTTTCACTTGCTCTGAAGCAGTTGAAGGTAGTGCTGCTTGTCCCTCCCCAAGGCTCAAGGGCCTCAGACAAAGTGTTCTCCCTCCTTTGATCATATCAGTGCTGCCTGACTTCAAGGTTCCTGCAGCCAGCACACCTCAGAAGGTGGCAGATCTGTCTTTATGCCACTGATGCCCTCTCTGCAGCCTGAGCCTGTGCAGCTTTAGCCAAGATGCATCAGTTCTGCCCGCCTTGGGTCTCACCAAGTGCTGAAAGGGGTGTGGTCATCTGCTTACCCTTTGTGGGCAGTGTGCTGTGGCCGGGCAGGGAGGAGTTCTCAGGACTTGTATGTGTTTCCTGCAGGGAAGAGTGGATGCGGGCTATCCAGATGGTGGCCAACAGCCTGAAGCAGCGGGGCCCAGGAGAGGATGCCATGGACTACAAGTGTGGCTCCCCCAGTGACTCTTCCACACCTGAGATGATGGAGGTGGCTGTCAACAAGGCCCGGGCCAAAGTGGTAAGTGCTGGTGGCAGGTGGCCAGGGGCTGGGGCTGCAGCAGCCCTGCCTGCCTGGGTTTCCACACACACAGTATGCAGGGCTCCAGTAAGGGGCTTCAGGGCTTCCCGGTGTAGGGTGGTTTCTGGTTATGGATGCTGTTGGGGGCTGCCCTGTGCCCGTGGGGTGAGAGACAGTGCCAGGGCAAACTGCTCTGAATCTATTGGGGAAGTTGGAAGGCTCATGCTGGGAAAGCATAGGCCTGCCTGCCTGCAGCTTCAGCATGCAGAGTTACCATCTACCCCTCGTGCCCCAGCCCCGCATGAAGCCCTTTGGGTTTCCTCTTCCTTATTAAAATTTCATCCCATGGGCTGAGTGCCAAACACCAAAGGCTGTGTGTTCTCTCTACCCACAGACCATGAATGACTTCGATTATCTCAAACTCCTTGGTAAGGGCACCTTCGGCAAAGTCATCTTAGTGCGGGAGAAGGCCACTGGCCGCTATTATGCCATGAAGATCCTGAGGAAGGAGGTCATCATTGCCAAGGTGGGCCACTAAGGGCTGGGGCAGGGAGACTTCATCGGGAGTGTCCAAAGATAACATTGCAGTAACTTTAGGTTAGACCTGATTGGCTTTAGTTGTGGTTTGTGAAGTGGGGCAGCCTTAGTTATGTAAACAGAGTGCTCCCACCAGGCTCTAAATAGAGTGCTCCCACCAGGCTCTAAACAGAGTGTTCCCACCAGGCTCTAAACAGAGTGCTCCCACCAGGCCAGGACAATGCTCCCACCAGGCTCTAAACAGAGTGCACCCACCAGGCGGGGACAGAGCAGTAGAGTTCAGAAGGCAACAGCAGCAAGGAAGCGGAACACAGAGGGAAAGCCGATTGGTTAACATTAGGTTTATTATCATGCAGCCTTCTGTTTTCAGGAAAACCGATTTCTTGGCCCATCAAGCTGCTTCTGCTGGGGCTTAGTGCTCAGGTCATAACAGTGGCCTGTAATGATGGGAAGGGCTCAGTAGTAGGGCTCTTGACGGACATATGCGAGGCCCCATTCCAGGTCTACACATTAAGAGTGAGGAGGAATGCTGAGGATGGAGCCCTGTAAGCTCTGTGCCCCTGAACCATGCCCTAGTGCCCTTGGGAGCTTGGGAGCTCTTTTGGGGTTGGGACATTTGCCCCTGCCATCTGATGCTATATACTTATTTTTCTCCTGCATCCTGTCCCAACCTCATAGGATGGCTGGCTGGCTGAGGAGAAAAGCCTGAGCCCCAGGAGGCCTGGGCCGCACTCAGCAGGTGCTGTTTAGAAGCTGAGTCAGGAAGTATGATAGGGAGGTGGAGCTCAGTGGGTGGGAGCTTGCTGGACTAGTGTGAGTTCCTGGATTTGATCCCAGCCAAGGCAGTTCTCATGTTGTTTTTAACCCTGCTTAACGTTTTTATAATAGAAGATTCCAAATGCACAGACATACATCTCTTTTTTTTTCCTTCTGAGACAGGGTTTCTCTGTGTAGCCCCGACTGTCCTGGAACTCACTCTGTTGACCAGGCTGGCCTTGAACTCAGAGATCTGCCTTTGCCTTCCGTGTGCTGGAGTTAAAGGCATGAGCCACCACGCTTGGCTGAAACTTTTAAAGAAGGAAAATAGAGCATCTTTGTGGTTATGATTGTTGAGCAGTGACCAATATTGAGTCTTGTTTCGTTGGCTCTGCCCTCATTTTATGTGTGATCCCTGCACATGGTACGGCTAGCAGGGAAACGAACCACAAGAGGCAAGAAGGAGACCTGATTCAGCACAACTTAGCCTGCCTGGCTCAGACTTCTGGGTGGTTTGTTTTTGACATACTTAAATACAGTACAACTTTGGAAAAGGTTTCCTCATGACAGTTAACACAACAAAGCTTAAGGCCTGACTATATCAAAACTCTTTTGCAAAGTACATGTCTTTTGCAAAATACCTTTGACCTTTTCCACAAGAATGTGTTCTGTTGGCCGAGAAACAATGCTCAGGATAAGGGTCTAAGGGAGGAGAGATTTGTTTTGTTTTGTTTCATATAGCATCTCTGTGTAGCCCTGGCTGTCCTGGAACTTACTCTGTAGACCAGGCTGACCTTGAAGTTAGGGATCTATCTGTCCCAGCCTCCTGAGTGAGCCACCACATCCAGAGGGAGAAAGGGTTTCGTGATAAGCTTAATAGCAAGACACTTTCGCAAAGTACATGGGACCTCTTTCATGAGGATGGATTGGTTCTATTGACTGAGAAACAATGCTCAGGATAAAGGGGATTTGGGGGAGGCCTGCCTTTACAGATTAGCAAAGGTCACCAGGTTATTAACACATCCATTCCTAGCCTTCTAGATGGAAAACAAGTGTTCACATCCCTCCCATTGAGACAAGCCTGTGTGCTTAACAGCTCTGGTTTCTCTGTTGCCATCTGTAAGACAGATGTAGCATGGACTTCGTTTTGTTTCCTTCCCCCCTTTTATTTTTAAATTTGTATTGGTGTTTTTGCCTGCATGTATGTTTGTGCACCATATATGCAGTACCCAAGGAGGCTAAAAGGGGCATTGGATCTCCTGGAACTAGAGTTAAGTTGTGAGCAGCCATGTGGGTGCTGGGAATTGAACTTGGGTCCTCTGGAAGAGTAGCAAGCATTTTTAACCACTGAGCCATCTTGGCAGCCCATCATCATCATCATCATCTTTTCTTTTTTGAGTCTAGAGTATTTTCAGATATATTCTAGCCACACCATTTCACCTGTGTATATTTTAAGATTTTTTTTTTTTAAGATTACTTGTATGTGTTCATGGGGAGAGTGTGTGCACATGAGCGCAGTTGACTGTGGAGGCCTGAAGAGTGTGTCAGGTCCCCTGGAGTTGGAGTTGCAGACTATTATGAGTGGATTAACATGGGTGCTGGGAATTGAACTTGGGTCCTCTGCAAGAAGAAACAAAGCTCCTTACAGATTCTCAGTAAAGTTGACCCAGGGCAGGCTTGTCAGCTTCAGCACTATTGTGGCCCACGTCGTCCCGAAGAGTGGGGCTGCACTGTGCATCACAGGAGGTTTAGCGGCATCCCCAGCTGTGCATGCTGAGGCTACTAGCAACCTCCATTTGTGATAATCAGAAATGATCTGATATTTCCAGCATCTCCTGAGTGTATGCCCTTGCCCAGGTTGTTGAAGTAGCAAAAGGCGGCATCTGGGAGCTTTCCTGTGGTTCTGCCCTTGGGCACACACCAAACTTAAGCTTGTGATGCAGTGTCCTGGGAGGTTGATGCTGCTGGTGCCAGACCTCACCCTGAGAAGTACTTCTTAGATCTAGAGCCTTCACCAGTTCCTTCTCTAAAGCTGGTTTCCCACATTGGTGTGGTACCTGGGGGGTGGGAGCAAGATCACATACTGTGTGCTTCATTTCCCTTTTGGGCTACATGTTAGTGCTGCATCACTGCAACAGGCTGAGGTAGACAGTTTGGGGTGCATTCCAGTGCTGCGTCACTGACAGGCTGAGGTAGACTGCTTGTGAGGAGGGAAGGGTCTGGCTGTTCACACCTTTCAGTTTATGGCTGCAGTATTCTGTAGCTTTAGGCCTGCGGAGACATTGTACATCATCATAGGAGCACATGGCAGAGGGGGCTGGGAAGTACGAGAGGAAGAGGTCTAGGTTCCCAATATCTCTTTCAAGGGCATGCCCACCGAGACTAGTTTCCTCCCATTAAGCTCTATGTCCCCATAGTCTTCCACTTCCCAAGAGTGCAGTAGGTGGGAACCACGCCTCCAGCACACATGGGCCTTTGGGGTCACTGAAGATTCAAGCTACAGTGGATGTTAATGGTTGGCCTGAGTTCAGGTGCTGCTAGCCCAGTCTTTACATTGTGAAGTCTGTTTATCAACTGTTCATCTTGTTGCTTTGAGGTCACCCTTGTCTAGGCTGCCGTTTGGTCAGGGCCTGAGGAGCCCTGTTCTGCCCCTGCCACTCATCTGCACTGTCTGTCCGCAGGATGAAGTCGCCCACACAGTCACTGAGAGCCGGGTCCTGCAGAACACCAGGCATCCCTTCCTTACTGTGAGTTCCTTCCCTGCCAACCCTTGGAAAGAGCGAAAGCCTTGCTACTATAAGCACAGCTTAGGTGTAGGGCCAGGTGGGCCAGGCAAAGCGTCACTGGGCTCCCAGACTGTTTGAGCATCAGGACACTGGGTGGTGGCTGCATGACAGCCATGTTTGGGCGTGAGGGGTGCCCAACCCAGCTGGCCAAAGTGGGAAGATGCCATAGGCACAAACGTGCTATCATAGTGTGCCTGTTGACCCTGGCTCAGTAGACGTGGAAAGCAGCTTTGAGGCCATGGTTCCTGTGAAGGAAGTTCCTGTCAGTTTAGCAGACTGGGTTGAGGATGCTGCCCTGTGAAGGACAGTACTTGTTCACATGGGATTTGATGACAGAACCTTGGGGTTTATGGTTTCTGTGAGCAGAGGGACTGGCAGGGATTGGTGAGGAACCCTTGGTAGGGCTCGTTAAGAGTACAGTCTGGCCGGGCGGTGGTGGCACACGCCTTTAATCCTAGCACTCGGGAGGCAGAGCCAGGCGGATCTCTGTGAGTTCGAGGCCAGCCTGGGCTACCAAGTGAGTTCCAGGAAAGGCGCAAAGCTACACAGAGAAACCCTGTCTCGAAAAACCAAAAAAAAAAAAAAAAAAAAAAAAGAGTACAGTCTGAGAACCATTGTACACTGACAGCTTGTCTGTCTTGCCTTTGGAATTGGTACCCAGTCCATTGTCACTCAGCCACAGTGAACAAGAGTCCCTGTGATAGAGAGCACAGCTCCGTGTGTGACAAGGAGAGAGCTGAGGACAGCTCTGTATGGTCAGAGCGTATTTTTCTCCTCTGGACATGCCTGGGATTTGAACTCCTATGACCCAAGCAGGGCAGAGTGTGCCAGTTCAGGTTCCTTCTGTCCCAGCGTTCTGGTTCCCTTCACAGGCCCTGAAGTATGCCTTCCAGACCCATGACCGCCTGTGCTTTGTGATGGAGTATGCCAATGGGGGCGAGGTGAGCTGTGCCACCTGGCCACTTTACGATGGTAGTGAGGGAAGCGAGGAAGACTTGGGTGAGATGGGGGCATGCGTACGTACGTGCGTGCGTGCGTGTTGTGGAGAGAGGCAAGCTCTACCCTGCTCCCTCTGCAGCAGGAGGTAGGAGATCCATTTTGAAGATGGGGCAGGCTGGGAGGTGAAGTGAGAGGCTCACCCAGGTGACATTGCTGCTATGTTCCTGGGCAGTGTTCACAGCCAGGTGCAGGGCTGTGGGTGGGAGACTGCCAGTGCCAGGAAAGCCACCTGAGGCTGCGCCATGTCATGTGACTGTGGCGTCAGTCAGCCCGCTTCGTCACCTGTGCACGCTCACTGAGTGCCGGTAGATAGCCGTGGCACACTTACTGTGACTGCCCAGTTGTCTTGCTCAGCAGGTCACTCACTGGTGGCTTGTTGCTTCTTGCCTCACTTTTGACACCCTCCGTCACTTGTCCCTCCTACTGTCTCCACTTGCCCTTGTGCCGTCACTCACTGGTCATTCCTCACTCTTCAGCCCTTGCCCGCTTGCTTAGTAATCACTAATGAATTAATGTATCTATTTGCTTATTTATTGGCAAAATCTCATTCAGATAGCCCAGGCTGGTCTCAAACTCATTCTCATTGTGTCGCTAAGCCTGACGTTGAATTCTTGATGCTTCTCTTTCTACCTCCCACTGTCTGTCTGTCTGTCTGTCTATCATCTATCTGTCTTATCTGCCTATCATCCATCTATCTATCTATCTATCTATCTATCTATCTATCTATCTATCTATCTATCTATCTATCTATCTAATCCATCTCTCCATCCATCCATCCATCCATCCATCCATCCATCCATCCATCCATCCATCTATCTGGAGTCTTGTGTAATCCAGGCTAGTCTCAAACAAACCCTGTGGCCAAGGATGGCCTTGAATTCCTACTCTGCTGCTTAGCCTCCTAGGGCTGAGGCTATGGGTGAGCCCCACCGTGCTGGTTTACATCCTTCATCGTTTTCTTTCTTGTTCTTTTCTTACTTGGTCCTTCTTGCTGGAGCCCATGTGTTCTGGGGCATGCCATGGGGTGGGCCAGGGCTAAGGCCTCGCCTCTGGGGCATGCCATGGGGTGGGGGGCCAGGGCTAAGGCCTCGCCTCTGGGGCATGCCATGGGGTGGGGGGGCAGGGCTAAGGCCTCGCTCACCTCCTTCCGCAGCTGTTCTTCCACCTCTCTCGGGAGCGAGTTTTCACGGAGGATCGGGCCCGATTTTATGGTGCAGAGATCGTATCAGCTCTTGAGTATTTGCACTCAAGGGATGTGGTGTACCGTGACATCAAGGTGAGTAGATGGCCTAGGGACAAGTGTCGGGTGGGGTGGGAGTGGAAGTGCACAGAAGGCCCAGGCTGGCCCAAGGCACACACTCCAGACAGTTCCACAGTGAAGACCTATGAGACTCGAGGCTGCTGACAGGCTTGTGGGTTGGCAGCATCCGGAGCATGACTTGGTAGTGACACCAAAACTACTTGCCAACCATCTGTCCTTGCCTTGTGCACACCAGAAACAGTGAGTGTCTTTACCTGGGAAGGTGTGCACACACTCAGAGCACACTGTTCATGCGGCCTGCAGCACCTGCTGCCAGAAAATGTCCACCATGTGCTATGGCGTGTTCCAGGTAAACTAGGTAGCAGAGCAGCTCCTCAGTGGCGGTGGCTGCATCCCGTGGGCCAATATTGAGGGAAGGGGCCGGAGCAGAGGGGACGAACCTTTCGCAGGTGGTAGAGTGTCTGCTGGGTGTGGAGTGCACACCAGTGCACTAGGCGGTCCTGAGAAGACCAAGTGACAGAAGAGTGGTTCATTACTGGGCTCCCGGGGTTCTGCTGGAGCAGGAGCTGTAGACAGCAGGGCCTCACTGAGGTGTCATGTATGCTGTGTGTGCTCTCTCTGGTATGTGTTTTATAACTTACAAAAAAATCTGGGCTTATCCCTGTAATTTTAATACAGGCTGAGGCAGGAGGATTGCTTTGTGTTAAAGCTAACTTGAGCTACAGAGTGATCCTGTCTCCAAAAATTTACCAAATTCTGAGAACATAGTAACCTTCACATTGAGCCTTAAGAAACTAAAGTCCATGGGGTTGGGGATTTAGCTCAGTGGTAGTGCACTTGCCTAGCAAGCACAAGGCCCTGGGTTCGATCCTCAGCTCCAAAAAAAAAAAAAAAAAAGAAAGAAAGAAACTAAAGTCCAGGCCGGGCATGGTGGCACATGCCTTTAATTCTAGCGGAGGCAGCTAGATCTCTTGGGTTCCAGGCCAGCCAGGGCTACACAGGAGACCATGTTTCAAAAAGAAAAGAAACTGAAACCCACAGTGCATGTGCTGTATGGCTGTCTTGTCCCCCAGGAATCCCTAGTGTGACAGTTTGCCACCCCAAACCACTGCTTCTACAGCCATGGTTCTCAGCCTTCCTGATGCTGCGACCCTTTACTACAGTTCCTCATGCTGTGCTGACCCCCGACCATACAATTATTTTCGTTGCTGCCTCATAACTGTAATTTTGCTATGGTTATGAATTGTAATGTAACTATCTGTGTTTTCTGATGGTCTTAGGTGACCTTTGTGCAAAGGTCATTCGACCCCCACAGGTCAAGAACCGCTGACCTAGAGGAAAACCCTGGGAGGATTTGACTCTCATATATTGGCTCTTTTTTAAACAGCTGGAAAACCTCATGCTGGACAAAGATGGCCATATCAAGATCACTGACTTTGGCTTGTGCAAAGAGGGCATCAGTGACGGGGCCACCATGAAAACCTTCTGTGGGACCCCGGAGTACTTGGCACCTGAGGTGGCTGGGGCTGGGAGCATGCAGGCCAAGGGCGGAGGGAGCCTGAGGGTGGAGCCACTCTAGCACCTCCTGCCTGGCCTCTTACTGTCCTCCAGGTGCTGGAGGACAATGACTACGGACGTGCAGTGGACTGGTGGGGGCTGGGCGTGGTCATGTACGAGATGATGTGCGGCCGCCTGCCCTTCTACAACCAGGATCATGAGCGCCTCTTCGAGCTCATCCTCATGGAGGAGATCCGCTTCCCACGAACACTTGGGCCAGAGGCCAAGTCCCTGCTGGCTGGACTGCTGAAGAAGGACCCTAAGCAGAGGTGTGGCCTGGCAGTGTGTGGTCCCCTGAACAACCCCAGTGGCCCCACAGTAGGCATTTCCACACACCAGCCTGCCTTGCCCTTCCCTGTCTCTTTTGTGGGGACACAGGAGTACAGCATTCCTTTGACCAGCCTGAGATCACAGGACTGTATGTGGTTGAGCCAGTGCGTGTGTCCTCTGACCTCTAAGCCTGCCCTGCTACCCTGTCACCTCTTTGTGGGTTGAGATGAGGTCAGAATGTGGCTCCCTCGGCCCAGATTGCCTTCTCCCTACCTTGGATCCAAGCTATGAGCTCTCTCCAGGCTTAGGTCCATCTGAGAAGTGGTTTGTGGCAGGACAGCATCGTCAAAGGCTGCACAGGGACCCTGGACCCTGGATCATGTATGCCTGTGCCTTGAGCCTGGCTCCCAGAACCTGCCATTGTGGGTCTGGGTGCTGGGTGGTAGGTGATGTTTGTCTCTGCCCAGGCTCGGCGGGGGTCCCAGTGACGCGAAGGAGGTCATGGAGCACAGGTTCTTCCTCAGCATCAACTGGCAGGATGTGGTACAGAGAAAGGTGAGCACTCTTGCCTGCCCCAGGGGTCTCCCTGCACACAGGTGACCTGGCAGGGCTGACCCCAGCCTCCTCTCCACAGCTCCTGCCACCCTTCAAACCTCAGGTCACTTCTGAAGTGGACACAAGGTACTTTGACGATGAGTTCACCGCCCAGTCCATCACAATCACACCCCCGGACCGCTGTGAGTGTCTGGGGCCCCACTGCCCCTGGGCCTGCCTAGATGGCTGAGAGGTGGGGTCTGCCCTGGGTCCTGCGTGCCAGGAGGACCCTGGCTGGCTGCCATTATAGAGTCTGTCCGCTTTCCCTAAGATCTGCTTACAAGGCCTGCTGTTGCTGTAAGAGTCATCAGGATCTATGGCTGTAGTGTGTTCCAGGGTTCAGGGACTGCCCTAGTCTTTGGGCTAGAGCACTCTGTTGACCGTGTTCTTGATCTGGAGCCACCCCAAGGCTGAGCACTCAGGGAGCTCCTGGTCCTGGGACAGCCCAGAACCCTCAGAGCTTTCCGTGGGTCCCAGGGCTAGAAGGCGGAGGAGACATTTGGCCTGGCAGTGTGGTGGCCAAGGTGCACCCCTAGCAGAAGTGGCCTGTGGGTACCAACCATGGGAGAACCTTGGAGTGAAGGGACAGGCTGTGGGCGGACGGGTCACCTGGGAAAGTGGAGACCTTTGGCGTAGGAACCTGTGTAAGGGTTCTGTGCTGGGACAGAATTGTGCCAGGGCTACCGACAGTCCCTTGACCACAGGTGAGTATGGGTGGGAACAGGCCCGGGGAGGGAGAAAAACAGCCAGAAGACCCAGCCTGGGGAGGAGCTCATGGCTAGTCCTCTCTCCAAAAGCAATGCTTTCCTTCCATGCTAGTGCTGAGGGCCACCACTGCTGGCTCAGGCTTTTCTGTAGTCCCAGCGCACTCCTGTCTGTGGCCCTTTCCCAGTGGGGTGGAGGTGGGCAAGACTGCTGTTCCCTCATCTCCACCTAACCCTACAGATGACAGCCTGGGCTCGCTGGAACTGGACCAGCAGACGCACTTCCCCCAGTTCTCCTACTCGGCCAGCATCCGAGAGTGAGCAGCCCTCTGCCACCACAGGACACAAGCATGGCCGCCATCCACTGCCTGGGTGGCTTTTTAAAGAAAATTTTATTTTGCCTTCTGGTTTGTGTTCCCTTCCCTGTCCCCCCCACCCCCATGTCCAGTTTCTTCTTCAGTTCTTATCCAGACTTAGCGGTCCTGGCAGCCCTCTCCTGGCCCCCCCTCTGTTCCCAGATGAGTGCTGGGAACCTGCCCAAGGATGGGCTGTCGGGAGGAAGGGGAGAGGTTATAAATCACCACCAGCCTCCAGAAGGTGAAGTGGGGAGCCGTGGGGTCGCCTGGGCTTGGGAACAAGCCAGCAGAGGCCACATCTTGATGAACCCCACCCCCCCCCAGCACCCCAGATGCCTTCTATGCTATCATCTGGGCAGTCTATCTGCTGCCCCCTCACCTGGGGCAGGAAGCAATAATGTCCAGGGACAGGCAGAGGACTTTGGAAGCTGAGGGATCATCTGGGTTTGGCTCCATAGAAAATGGAGCCAAGTCCTTGGATCTTGGTGGGGGAACCAGGACCAGGAGCTACCTCCTGAACCTGCCTCTTCCTCCCAGGCTGCTCTCTTGATTCTGGATAGAGCAGGAGGAACATTTGGGGGCCAGCCCTCCTGTCCACAGCCCCGTGCCTTACCAGGGTTTCCTTGTAGCCAGCCTTGCCTCCTGCTGGGCCCCAGTCCCTTTGGGTGGCTCCATTTTCTGCCTGGGGCAGAGGGAAGCCAACCTTGGCGGTTACACATCTCACACCGAGACAGTATTGGGCCCCTTGGACTTGACTGGGGCCTGGGAGGGGACAGAGATGGGGACAGGTGTCTCTGGTACACATTGGGGTGGGGGCCACCTCATCTCCAGGGCCCCTGTTATGGAGCCTTAAGGTGAATGTGTGAGTGAGTCTGTCGGTGCCGTGGGTGCCAGTGTGCACCCTGCTCTAGCAGTGAGCGTCTCAGCACATGTGTGAGTGTGCTCAGGCCTCAACCCCAGCCTGAGCCTTTGATCCCATGGGGTGCAGCAGGTGGAGAGGATCCACCTGCTGCTCTGGCCGTGTTTCCCCATCCTCAGTATCTCTGGGTGTCTGGAATTGAGTTTTCCTGATTTTACTCTCCCACCCCACCCCTCAGAGTAGACAGATCACAAAAAGGCAGTAGGGTGGGGGTAGCAGGGATGGATGGGGGTCATCTGTTTTTTCCTTTTTATGTGTGTGTGTTTATCTGACAGTTCTCTCCCATCCCTACTGGCCTCTCCTTACTCCTCATATTTGTACGGTACAAGCAATAAAGACACTCATTTCAAACCAGGGCCCAGTCCCCAGTTCCTTCGCCAACCGCTACCCCTACTCCAGTACTGGAGTACCAGTGTACCTGGTACCACCCGTCATCTGCCCTGCCCAGTTCTGAGGCCCATGGAGCTGTGGAGATGGAACAGATGGAGGTAGGAAAGTGGGTGGGTGGGTCCAGGCTACAGGGGAGAGGTGCTATTGAGAGGGGAAAGGGGGCTGGGCGGTTTGGGTCGGGAAGGGATAGGTTCAGGCCCTTAGAAGCTGCCAGATTTGGGGCAGCTGGTGTCTAGGTGGCTCCAAACAGGAAGCCTGTGTGTAGTGTGACAGTAGGAGGGGCCTCTGAGCCCTTGAACAACACTTTTCTGTGTGAAACCAGGAAGCCTTAACGTCCCCAAATGCCATCATAAAATCTATGTCTTAACAACACTTGTGGTCGTCTCCAGCGGGGACACCCGAGTATTTGATTAGCAGCTGCACAGGTCTAGGGCTCCCTCCACTGAGCACCCT
This sequence comes from Peromyscus eremicus, assembly GCF_949786415.1. NCBI lineage: Eukaryota > Metazoa > Chordata > Mammalia > Rodentia > Cricetidae > Peromyscus > Peromyscus eremicus. The sequence continues at coordinate 165,195,153 of NC_081416.1, read as the reverse complement.
TTTATGAAGATCCCCATCTGGTTCTCAGTGGGGTGCTTCTCACTTTCCCATATGCAGGGAGCAGGCTGCACAGAGGGTCTGGTGTAGATGAATTGACCCAGATTTTACTAGAAGCAGGGGCATGGCAGGCATGGAAATCTGAGGGCTTGAAAGGGCTGTGGGAAAGCCGAGGCCAGTTCACACATCTGTCCCAACGTCAGAGCAGACATGTAGTGGCTGTGGGGCCATCTTAAGTCTAGGTAGGTGAAGCCTTTGCTGGGGTGTTACAGCTCAGTGTAGATTGTGAGTCTGGCATTTGAAAGACCCTAGGTTCCCTCTCTAGCACAGGGGAAAATGCCTTTTATTCCCTGCCCCATACCCTCAGTTACAGATGGAACAGTTTTTTCTGTCATGTTGTGTGACTCATCTCCCAGTGGGATACATTTCTGTCTACCTCCGGCTTTCAGCAGCTCCACGTGAGGGACCCACAGGCAGCTGTCCCCTGTAGTGAACATACATCCGTGCATGTGCCTGCCTGTGCTGCTTAGTTTGAAGGAAAAGAGTTTTAATAAATACTACCCATTTCATTGGGAGTGCTTGAATCATCCTTTACAGTGCCCACTTTAAACATTTCACAAGGTTTTGTTTTCTGCCCAATTTGTGTGTTTATGAAAGCATCAGAAAGAAGTGAGCCCCCACAGGCCCAGGGTCCCCAGGAATATCACTGTGGACTTGGACATGAATGTTTGCCCTACCTTTTTCGAATCCCCCATTCCTCCAGCTGAGGCCATGCCTGGGGTATGTCCCTTCACCTCCATACCTTCAGAATAGATGTCCTCAGCCTCTGGGTCCTCGGGGACTCGAGACTTGGCACCACACTGATGCATTCTCAGAGGTCGGGGACACGACAGCCTGTACTCTAGCTGCTTCCCAAGGCTGCATGGGTGTACATGGGTGTGTGCCTCCATTGCCAAGAACTTGGGTTTCTGGTTCCTTTTTTCTTTTTCTTCCTGCTATCATCAGTGCTATAATAAAAAATAAAAATAAGGATCTGTCTTGCTGTGTGTGTACTTTGGTATTGATGGTCTACATCCTATGATTTTAGGATGTGCTAGTTAGCATTCCAGAAAGTATAGTGATGATCCATTTGTTTAAATTTTTAATGTTTAAATGGTTTCAGATCTGAAGGGAAACTGTCAGAAGTGGTACTGGCCAGGAGTGGTGGGTCATGCCTGTAATCCCAGTACAGGGGCATGGGGGCAGGGCGGGCTAAAGCAGGAGGGATGCCAGGGTTAAGGCCAGCCTGGGCTACGGAATGAAACTTCTCAGACCTCAGAAATGGGGTTGGAGTGAAGGTAACATGATTCCAGGACAGGGGTGGGAAAAATAAGATGAGCTGAGAGCCTCTCCTGGACCTGCTTGAAATAACCCACAGCACAGGGGCCCCGATAGTAAAGCACTTGACATGCAAGCGTGAAGATGAAGTCGGCCCCGGTGGGGCTCAGTGCCTGAGAGCGCCTGCAGAAAACAGATTGGGTTTCCGAACAATGCTGTGCAGCTCCCAACTGGCCTTCATGGACACTATACGGGACCCACACATAAATAAAAATCTTTTAAAATGGAGGTGCAATAGTGGTCTGTGCATGTAATCCCTGCGCCAGGGAGATGAAGACTGGATCTTTGGGGCTTGCTGGCCAGACATTCCAGCTAAACTAGCAAGTTCCAGGTTCATTGAGATTCCTGTCCAAAAATAAAGTGTGTGTGTGTGGGGGGGGGGGGGTTGGCACATGCCTTTAGTACCAGCACTTGAGAGGCAGAGGCAGGTGGATCTCTGAGTTCCAGGCCATCCTGGTCTACAGAGAGAGTCCAGGATGGCCAGGACTACACAGAGAAATCCTGTTTTACAAAACACACACACATACACACACACACACACACACACACACAAAGAAAAGAAAAGAAAAATCCCTATGGGAGTCTCTGGCCACTTGAGTTTTCGTTCATTCCAGATGTAGTCAGCCAGTTTAGCTCATAACAAGACCTGTGCTTGTTGTGATATGTGTACCACTTCAGCTGTTAATCACGGGAAGGTGGGGATTGGATGGCACACAGCTTTCCGTAAATCCTGAAGTAAAAACTGCATGTAGGTGGGGTGTGGCCCTGGGGTAGAGGACTTGTCCAGGATGGGCAAGGCTCTGGGTTCAGTTCCCAGCATTATAGAACGAGACAAACTGCACCCTGTCCTACGGTCTTCAGCGCTTGCTTGGCCAGTTCAGTTCTCCATGTTTCAGCATTTGTCCAGAGACAGAAGATTCTCTTACTCGAGGTCCTACCACCAAGGTAGGAAAGCTACTCTTGACATATTGTTCTTTTCCACAGACATTTATCAACTCTTTATCATGTAATGCTCTTGCTTTTAGAAAGTCTTCTAGGAGCTGGGCAGTGGTGGCACACGTCTTTAATCCCAGCACTCAGGAGACAGAGGCAGGCAGGTCTCTGAATTCGAATCCAGCCCGGTCTACAGAGTGAGTTCCAGGACAGCCAGGGCTACACAGAGAAGCCCTGTCTCCAAACAAACAAAAGTGCTCTAGGGACTGGGGAAGGCTTGGCCGAGTATTTACTGCTCTTACAAAGGGCCCAGGGTTGGTTTCCTGTAACCACACTGGGCGGCTCACAACTGCCTGTCACAGTTCTAGGGCATCCAGTTCCTGCACCTGCCCTTTGCTGGTACCTTCACATGTGCGATTCACATTAACACACATAGACACATAAATGCATACTGGTATACACATACACATGCATGCACACATACAGATTTTCAAAAAATATTCTGGGGCTGGAGTGATAGCTCAGCAGTTGAGATGCCTGCTCCTCCAGAGTACCTGGGTTTTATTCTCAGCACTCACACAGCAGCTCACAACTGTCTGTATTCCAGTTCCAGGAGATTGGATCCTGCCTTCTGACCTCCACAGGCACCAGGTCCGCACATGGTGCACAGTAAATACATGCACTCATTGGTGCTCATAAAAGCCTTTTAAAGCCAGGCAGTAGGGTGGTGCACACCTTTAATCCCAGCACTCAGGAGGGAGTTCAAGGCCAGCCTGGTCTACAGAGCAAGTTCCAGGACAGCCTTGGGCAACACAGAAAAATTCTGCCTGGACAAACAACAACAACAAAAATTGATTTCTTTATTACCTTCACCTTTTTTTTTTTTTTTTGCTTGTTTTTGTTATGTTTTATTTTGAGACAGGATCTCACTGTATAGCTCTGCCTGGCTTGGAATTTACTTTCAAGGTTGGCCTTGAACTCATAGGGATATGCCTTGCCTCTGCCTGATGAGTGTTGGGGTTAAAGGTGTGCCCACCACCCAGCTTTTATTTATTGACTGTTATTATTTATTATTATTGATTGATTGATTGGAGACAGGACTTCCCTACACAGTCCTGGCTGTCCTGGAACTCACTGGGATCAAAGGTGTGCCCCACCATGCCTGCTGAGGCACTGCCCTTTTAAAAAGTGCTTAGGAGAGAATAAGTGCAGAGAATTGGGGTAGGATGATGGTTTCCATGGAGATAAGGGAGTCCGTGTCTTTTTTTAAAAAAAGATTCTTTTTTAAAAATTTATGGATGAGTTGAGGGCTGTCTTCAGAAGCCTGAAGAGAGAGGCAGGTCCCCTAGACCTGGAGTATCAGGTGCTGGGAAGCTAGCTCAGGTCTTCTGGAAGAGCAGAAAGCACTCTTAATGGCTGACCCAGTGCCCATACGCCTGGGGGCAATATCTTAGGAGAGTTAGAAGCCTGGTATGGTGGGGGCACACCTGTAGTTTCAGGCAAGAAGATTGGGAGTTCAAGGCCATCCTTGCCTACATAATGGAGTTCAAAGCCAGCCTGAGCTGCACAGGCCTTTTCTCAAAAACAAGCAAACAAATTGTTTTGGAGGAAGTGATCTCCAAAGGAAGGGGAGGCAGCTGGTGTAGAGGCCCTCGGGTAGAAGTGTAACCCACGTTGGGAAGGGGAGTCCAGGGGAAAGTGTTGGCTCAGTTGGGCTGGAGAGAATGAGCCCCGAGTGTGTAGTAAGGGAACAGATAACTCTAGAGTGTCCTGGACCTTCACCTTGGGGAAGCCCTGAGATCCTCGAGCACGGTATGATCTGACCTAGGTGTACACAGTGTCCCATCCCCAATCCCAGGCTGATGTGGGGAACAAACTCAGGGTAAGAAAGATGAGCAGCAGCTGCAGCAGGATGGTTGCTAGCTTGTCCCCATCACGTGCACAGTAGTGCACAGGAACTTGCTTTAAACATTTCATGATTTCAGCCCCCACTTCTGGAACTTTGGCCGAATCAAGCTCTTGCGTAGCTCTAATAATAAACATAATCTTCCCCTCAGGAACAGCCTGCACACTGCAGCTAGAAACAATCCATGTTAGGACAGAGGAAAGAAGGGGAGGTCTCAGGTTTGGAAGAGGCGAAGTCTGCCTGTTAGCAGTCACCTTAATGTCTGCACCTGTTCTGGAACACCTTACGCATGTGCTCTGGAGCATTTAAAGCCCCAGCTCCCACTGAAAGTCTTAGCTCCTGGCTTCATTTGCAGCATGCTAGTGAGAGCCAGGCACCAAGGCCCAGCCTGGACCTCTCTCCAAGCACTAACCCCCAAACTTCTACTTTTCAGGATTCTTCTGTCTCCTTTGACCTACAGCCTCAAAGTGTCCTGTGCCCTGAGGGCATGGTCACAGGCACTGATCTCTACCCAGGACACTGGCAGAAGCTCCCTGGGCCTATGTGCACCACCAGGGCTGGAAGAGGCTCTAATTAGTTTGGGCCTGGAGGGAGAACTCGAGTATGTTGGCGACATCTCTGAAATCATTGTGAGCAAACAAAAGATCAGATGAGTCCAGACCAGCTCCCCTCCCCTCTCTCTCTTCCTATTTTGATTTAAAAAAAAAAAAAAAGACAGGGTATCAGTAATTCAAGCTGGTTTCAAACTCGCTATGTAATTGCTGGGATTACCAGCCTATGCCTATTCTCTTTGTGGTTCATCCATTTACCAGTACAGTAGTCATGACTCAGAATGCCATTTCTCACTGTCCTGTTCTGTTGGCAACCCTTCCTTTAATATTCCATAGATCCTTGTATTAGTGCTTCACAATTGCTCATTTGACAGATGATGATGATGATGATGATGATGATGATGATGATGATGATTATGTGGTGCAGGCATGGGACCCCAAAGCATTATGCATGCTTGGCAAGCACTCTAAGGCTGAGTCACACAAAAAAGAGGGAATTCTCTGAGTTGTTCTCTGAACTTAAAGTAGACAAATGATGGAAGAGAAAAGGAAGAGGTGGAGGAAGAATAGGGGCAGGAAAATGATCCCAGATCTGCATGAAAGAGAAGGCAAGGAACTGGGGAAGCATGGTTTGGGAGTAATCTTTAACTTTTTTGTTTTGTTTTTCGAGACAGGGTTTCTCTGTGTAGTTTTGGTTTCTGTCCTGGATCTCGCTCTGTAGACCAGGCTGGCCTCAAACTCACAGAGATCCACCTGGCTCTGCCTCCCGAGTGCTGGGATTAAAGGCGTGTGCCACTGCCGCCTAGCGTAATCTTTAACTTTTAAGCAAGAAGTTTCTTGGTTGGATCTGCCTTTGGTAGAGCCTTTGAAGTGCTCTGAGGGTGACAAATCCAGGATAAAGTCTGAAAACCCAGGGGAGATGTGAGGAGGTCAGGTGGCCATCAAGTCTCTGCATGGAAAGGGAATTAGGAAAACTATGTAGAAAAAGTCCAGGGTTCTAAATCTAGATGGAGACCAGAATAGACTGCAGATGGGGGCTGGCTGGGCACTTGCACTATGGAGGAGGCTGGAGTTCAGAAGAGAAACCGAGGCATGGGTATGCCAACTGAGGCTCTCCTTGCTCCTCTCTAGGTGTGTCACACTGCCTTGCAAGGTGACTTTGGAGATGTGAGCGGTATGTATCGGGGAGAGAAGGAGATGAGGTAGGAGATGTGACTTCAGGACCAAGATGGGTTACATGGAGACCTGCTTTTTATTTATTTTATTTATTTTTTAAAGATTTATTTATTTATTTATTAGGTATACAGTGTTCTGCCTGCATGCCAGGAGAGGGCGCCAGATCTCATTACAGATGGCTGTAAGCCACCATGTGGGTGCTGGGAATTGAACCCAGGTCCTCTGGAAGAACAGCCAGTGCTCTTAACCGCTGAGCCATCTCTCCAGCCCCGACATCTGTTTTTTAAAAGGCGAGTGTGCCGGCTGGAGAGAGGTGGCTCTTCGGTTAAGAGCTGCTCTTCCTGAGGACCTGAGTTCTATGCCCAGTACAGGTGGTAACAACTGTCTGCAATTCCATTTTAAGAGGATCCAAAACCCTTTTATGGCACCCACGGTCACCAGGCACACACGGTGTACAGACACACACTCAGTCAAAACAACCATACACAAAATAAATGCTAAAAAACATAGGCAAAGCGTTTAAATGAGTAGCCAGACACACAGTAATCAGTCGTGCTAAACCAGGTCATTTGAACGGTGAAGCAGGTTTTACCCTCGACTGAAGTCAATGGGTCCCATTTTACAGACCAGGAAACCAAAGTCTGGAAATTGGACCACACTCATCCATCTCAAACACTTCAGAGCAGGGTGTCCAAGGCTTCCCCAACCCCTTTCTCTTCAATCCACAGTCCACCTCGCTGTCTGCTGAGTCGGCTCCTTCTCTCGGGTGGTGCTTCTGCGTGCGGAGTGCCGCTTGTGCCACGTGGACCCGCTGCTCTGCCTTTGGCTGCTGGTTGCTCCCAGGTGCTCAAGGGTAGGGGCGTGGCCCACACCAGTGGGCGTGGCGAGCGTGTAGAGAGCTTGCATTGTGTCTCCCACACCTCCCCTTAGGTGATTCTCTTTGCCACTTACTTCCTGGAGCTGACCCTGTTGGAGGCTGAGGCTGCAGGAGGGGACTCAGGTCATCGGGCAGCTGTGGCTCTGAGCCTGGCTAACCACGTGCTCCATGAGGTGGGCTACAGGCCTGGCCCAGAGATTTACAGGTGATGTCTTAGCAGAGTGTGATGATACCTTGTGCCCTTGGAGATCCTACCTCCCTAGTTACTGCCCTTGTCATCTATGAGAATAAGAGAAAATTATAGAGGCAACACTTGTTTATTTTTCTGAGTGGGTGAAAATGAGGTGTCTTGTCTATCTAGTTTTAGCGATCCATATGGCTTTCTCTCAGGGTGTTTGTGCATTCTTGGCGATTCTCAACCTAGCTTCATGGTGCTCTTCCTTAGAATCCCCTAGTGAGGGACTCAGGATGTGGCTCAGTGGTAGAGCACCTGCCTAGAATCCCCCAGTGAGGGCTGAGAGTGTGGCTTTAGTGGCGCAAGCTGGAAGCCCCCCGCAGCCCTCTCTTTTTTCCTAGCTGTGTCCCTCTGGTGGAGGGACTGGACAGAGTAAGTGTCCATGCTCAGTTCCACTTTACCTCCCCTTTGGGTTCTGCCCCCCTCTAGCCGCATCTTTAGAGAAGAATAAGGTGTCACAGTCTGTCCCCAGCCACCCCCCCAGCTTCAGGAACCTATGTCAATCTGTCTTCTTAGCTCAAACTTCTAGCTCCCTTCCATGCCTCACTTTCTTGATTTTCTCCATGCAGCCCCCTGGAACTGGAGCCCCTGGGACCATGCATAATCCGTGCTGAGCTCCGAGGCTGGCGCCCGACAGTGCGGCTGTCTTTCTCAAGTACCTTCGGCCCCAGCGCCAAGGCACTAGCCTGGTCACCAATCGCTTGCTCTGCAGCCCTCAGCCCGCACTTCCCAGAGCCCAGCCCGACAAAAACAAAAACCCCAAAGTGCCTTGTTCGTTTTTTTTATTCAATAAAAGGAGTTTATTTAGAGAGCTCTCCATCTACATTGGTCGAATTTCAGCCCCGCACTCGATTCTGACTGGTTGTATCCTGGGCCCTCTTATTCCTCTGATTGGATAATCTCCGCAAATCTTTTACGGAAAGGAAGAGGCAAGTTCTAAACTCTTCCGCTAGGGGGCGCTGGCTGGCTTCCCCAGGGCTGCTCTTGAGGAAAAAAAAAAACGTATCCTTTCAGAGGTGGGAAGACACTGCCAAGGATGGGAAAGGTGGGTAAACTGGGCCTGCCCTATTTCTAAGAACACTGTCTCAGGCTGGTTGCTGACTTTACAGACTTTGTTCAACTGACTGAAAATCTAGGATTCCAGAAACACCTCGATATGCTGTCAATTAATACACATGTATGTATGCATATACCATATATGTATGCATCTTCTATATGTGATATAGCGTCTTGCTAAGTAGCGCAGGCTGGCCACAGATTCACAGTTCTTTCGCCTTAGACCCCCCAGGTACTGGGATTACAAGCATGTATCATCTTGGCTCATTCAATATGGTGGGGTTTTTGTTTTTGTTTTGAGACAGGGTTTCTCTGTGTAGCCCTTGCTGTCCTGGAACTCACTCTGTAGCCCAGGCTGGCCTTGAACTCAGAGATCCTCCTGCCTCTGCCTCCCAAGTGCTGGGATTAAAGGCGTGTGCCACCACTGCCCAGCTTAATTCAGTATGTTTTAAAAGATTTGTGTGTGTCTGAGTGAGTTTGTGTGCACCATGTAAGCACAGGTGCTCTTGGAGGCCAGAGGAGGGCATTGGATCCCCTGGAACTGAAGTTACATGTGGCTGTGAGCCACTGTGTGGGGGCTAGGAACAACCTGAGCTCTCTGCAGACTCAGAGCCTGGAGCCTTCTCTTGAGCCCCTAACTCGATTTTCCCCCCAAGATAGGGTTTCTCTGGGTAGCCCTGGCTGTCCTGGAACTCGCTCTGTAGACCAGGCTGGCCTTGAACTCAGAATTCCTCCTGCCTCTGCCTCTTGAGTGCCCCAGTTTGATATTTTTGAGTGTAGAAACCCGACACACCACATATGCAGGCCATCAGTTTGTGAAAGTCTTTCCTGTTTGAGGGCTGGGATGTGGCTTAGTCGGGAGAGTGTTGGTCTGCCACACGCGAAGCCTTGGATTCAGTCTCCAACACTGCACAAACTCCAGACATGGGGATATGTATCTGTAATGCCAACACTGGAAAAGTAGAGACAGAAGGATCTGAAGTACAAGGTCACCCTCAGCAAATAGTGGGCTTGTTTTTTAGTTTTTAGTTTTATTCCGGGTGGTGGGGTGGCTGCATATGAGTATCCTGGAGAAGAAATCCATATAATAATCTAATGAAAGGACTTTAAATTTACATATGTGTGTGTGCACATACATGTACTACAGCGTGTAGGGAGAAGTCAGGGGCCACTTTCAGGAGTTGGCTCCAGGGGTGGAACTCAAGTGCTCTCGGGTTTTGTGGCTAGCGCTTTCATGCTCTGAGCTTTGTTGCTGGCCTCTAACTAAAGCATTGCTTTCCTTTCTTCCTTCTTTTTTCTAGTCAGGGCCTCACTGTGAGCTCTGGCTAGCCTGGAACCCATTCTGTAGACCAGGCTGGCCCGGAAATCACAGAGTTCTTCCTGCCTCTGCCTCCAGAGTGCTGGGGTTACAGGTGTGCTCTGCCACTGCCACCCAGCCGCATTCCCTTGGCTGTCCTGATCGTGCTGGTGGTTCTGGGCTGTCAGCGGGGACCTGTCACCGTCTCGCTGGCTTTTCTGGATGTGAATGAAGGCAAGGGGCAGATTACTCTGGTTGCAGAGTTGCCCGTCCTCCGGGAAGTCCCCAGTACCACTTCACCCCAGGGCAGAAGTCTCCTCTGGGCGTCTCCATCTTAGCCATGACCCTTCTCCTGAGCTTCCCAGGATCACTCACTCTGGGCTGTCACTGGTCTGTCTCTCCGCTAAACTGCGGACCTAGGAGATGGCGACAGAAACTAAATAATTCTTCCTCCTCCTCCTCCCTCCTCTTCCCTTCTCTTTACCACTTCCCCCCTTTTCTTTGCAGCCCATGCCTGGTCTGGAATGCTCTCTGTAGGTCAGGTTAACCTCAAACTTTCCATCCCCCTGCTTCAGATGTCCGAGTGTGATTATAGGCAGGTGCCACCCCGCTTAGCTTCTGTTTTATCATGGCCCAGCAGCCCCCAGAACAGAAACCGAGAAATGGCTGTTTGTTTGTTACATAAGTAAAGATTCGATTCCAAGGTGTGCACTATTATTCCGCACTACAGGACTACAGGTAATTTGAGAGGACTGTCCAAATCGTACGGTAGTGAAAAACCAATAGGGATTTGAATCTGGGCAGCTTGACTCCCTATCCTGTGTTCTTATCCAACATGCCAAATGACTGGTGGGCTGAAAACCAGCTTTCCACGAAACCAATGTCTGCCTGCTCAGCCTTTTCTTCTAGAAATCTCGGGGAGAGCATGCAGTCGGGTGGGGAGGGTTAGGACTTTGGGGACAAGGGAGAGGTGCCAGAACAACCAGACCCCGGGCTGATTTGAGGGTGAGAGAGGGGGAGCCTGGAGGGGCTTCTCTAGACCCATAGAGGGCAGCCGGAGATGGCAGCCAGAGACGCGGGGGCGGAGAAAGGGTGGGGACCGGCCCCGCGGGGGGCGATGCGGTAGCTGCAGCGGCGGCCGAAGGAGTTTCCCACAATGCAGCGCGGCGCGCTGTCCCCGGTGCTGATGCTCAGCGCTGCCCCGGAGCCTCCACCTCGCCCGCCTCCCGCCCTCTCTCCCCCGGGCCCGGGCTCAGCGCCTCGCCATGGCTCAGCTCGGCCGGGTCCTGCCCCAGAGCCGTCTGGGGGCCTGGCCGCGGCGCTCGACAGCAGCCTGCGGGCCGCCGTGGCGTTCAAGGCGGAGGGTCAGCGTTGCTACCGAGAGAAGAAGTTCCGAGAAGCCATTGGCAAGTACCACCGGGCACTGCTGCAGCTGAAGGCAGCTCAGGGGGCCCGCCCTGGCGGCCTGCCCGCCCCCTCCCCCGGACCCGCCGCCAGCCCGGGGCCAGCCCGTCTCAGCGAGGAGCAGCGGCGCCTGGTGGAGAACACAGAGGTTGAATGTTACGACTCCCTCACCGGTACGGGGCCGTCGGGGCAGAGAAGGGGGACACAGAGGACATGGGTGAGACGGGTGGGTGGTAAGGGGCAGTCAGGAGGCCTTAGGGCCTGAGGGTGGTGGCTGGAGGCTGAAGGAATCAGGGCTGTGGTCTGACGGGGGAGACTTCAGAACTTAATGAGAACAAGAGTTGGGAGTAGATGAACAGGGGTTCTGGGATGGAGGAAGCAAGGGCTTTAGACTTGGTCTTCAGAGCCCCACTCTCCTGACTTATTCTCCCCTATCTGCGACGCGTGACCTAAGGTCAGAAAGGCTTACTCTGCACGGCTATTTGGTTCTTGGTCCCTCGTTTCTGCAATTGTTTGGGAAACCTCCAGCTAATTGCTTTAGACTTGTCTGCCCTGCGCCCTCTAGCGGCGGCGCAGATCGAGTCTATACTAACGAGCTCTCAGATTGGCGTCCCCTGGTGGCCAGAGCAATCCCTTAAGCCCAGGGGAAGAGGCCGGGTTACTTGAGGTCATATGAGTCTAGGGGGTTCAGGCAGTGTCTGAGAGCACAGGGTCTCCGCACCCCCCGCAGCTTGCCTCCTGCAGTCGGAGCTGGTGAACTATGAGCGTGTGCGCGAGTACTGTCTCAAGGTGCTGGAGAAACAGCAGGGCAACTTCAAGGCCACCTATCGCGCCGGCATTGCCTTCTACCACCTGGGTGACTACGCGCGTGCGCTGCGCTACCTGCAGGAGGCCCGGAGCCGGGAGCCCACAGGTGAGTGGCAGGGCTGGGCGGGGCTGGGCAAGGGGTTAGAGCAGAGGAAAACCGAGGCAGGAGGACCAGGGCAGGGCAGAACTACCCCAGGGAAGTGCTGTGGTCAGCTCTGGACAACCTCTCTCCAGTCACCCAAGACTCTTCACCATCATCCATCCACCTTCACCAATGGTCTCCTCACGCTGTTCCTCTGACATTTACCCAACCAGTTCTAATCTTTGCAGTACTGGGGATTGAGCCCAGGGCCTCCTGAACGCCAGGCAAACACTAGCTATATCCCCATCTCACCGTCTGCTCACCTACGACTGCCTTGACTACTTCTCGCCCCACGCTCATCTTCCTTCACTCCCTCCCGGTCAGTCAGCTGCTCCTCGGCCACCTCCTGCCCTCCACTCTTGCTCAGACCTCTTGTTCTCTGGCCTTGGGGAGATCACTCAGGGTACCCATGTGTAGACATGACACAAGTCCAGGAGGAGGAGGAGGAGGAGGAGGAGGAGGAGGAGGAGGAGGAGGGGAAAGGGAACACAGCAGGTGCTGAATGCAGGGCTGTGGGATCAAAGAGGCAAGATTAGCTTTCCTGTGAAGTGTTTTGGTGAGAACAGTTGTCACTGGGGGATGAGTGGAGGTGTGACAGGAGCCGCTCCTGGTAGGGTGCTGCACGTGTGAGGCAGGAAGTGTGAAATGTCTCTGAGTGGCTGGATACAGCTGAGGTGCTGGGGGTGGAGCCACTGACTGTGAGCTGAGGTCATGAGGCCATTACCCTCTGTCTCAGGACACCCAGATAACGTTCACGTTTACGTCCCTCCCCTGCAGACACCAATGTTCTCCGCTACATCCAGCTGACTCAGCTGAAGATGAACCGTTGCAGCCTCCAGCGGGAAGACAGCGTCAGTGGGGCTGGAGGCCCAGCTCACGATGTCATGGGCTGAGGTCAAAGGGCAGCCTCTAACTTGTTCCCTCCAACCTCAGCAGGCGACTCCCCCTGGCTCATGTGTTTACTTACTGGTAAAGCGCCCGTCACTGGTGTCTCCTTTGTGTGGTGTTATTGTGGGAACGAAGCAGGGGCCCCATACCTGGGTCTCACTTTCTCACAAATCCAGAGGTCTGGGGAGGAAGTGTGGGGTGTAAGGGTGTCCCATTGTGGCCCAGGCTGGGGAAGCATACACAGCCAAGCTTGGTAGGGGGCAGGGGTTACCTTTAATGTTGTGTTTTGTGCCAAATCCCCCACAATGTCCTGTCCCTGAGTATCCCTGCCCACCCTCTCCCCACAGCAGGTTGGGCTCAGAGCTCCACCCCCTGGGGTACAAAGGAATAAATTAAGTGTCCTCCCCTCCCCCCTTCCCCAATAAATAGAGTGAGTATCCTGCCCAGGGCCTCCCCCACCTTGGGGCATGGTGGGCTGTGGCGGGGCCTGGGGCGCTACATTCATGGCTGCCCAGGCGGGTGGTGGTGGGCAGGTCTCAGTGAGAGCCATAGGCCCCACACAGGGGCACTGTGTTGTCCTGGCTCTGGCCCTCCATGTCCATGTCCAGCAGTGTGGGCTGCACACTCTGGGGGCCAGGGCTCTCTGGAGTGTCTGGCCTGCTGGGAGGCGAGATGCTGAGTGTCCGGCCAAAGGAGACCAGTTTCCAGGGGTCCAGACGGGGGCGGCTGGCAGCTGGCCGGGGTCTTGGGGCAAAGGTGAGGGTGGTGGGACGGCCAGGGAACTCCAGGGGCCTGCGACGGGTGGGGAACAAGGCCTGAGGGTCGGGCAGTCGAGGGAAATCAAGGGGGTCTCGAGGACCTAGGGAAAGAGGATCACATGGATGAGGGGCTGGAGTAAAGGCCATTTCTAAGCCAACACCCGTCCTCGGAAGATCTCGCCGTGCCTCTTTCCTAGTAAGGCCATAGTCATTAGGAGCCCTGCACTTGGACCTTGAATAGGTCCTCATAGCTTCCAACGGCTCATTCATCTGGAAGATGGTCTTCTTGGGTTTTTGCAACAGGCTAGCTTGGAATTCTATATAGCAGAGAATGACCTTAAACTCCTCCTGAACTTTCTGCCTCCGCCCCCAGTGTTGGGGTTTCAGGTGTGTGCAAACACCCAGTTTTCTGTGATGCTGGGAATCAAACCCCGCATGTTAGGCAATCACTCTACCAAAGGAGCTACATCCCCAGCTCAGTTTTCCCTGCTTTGGGACAGGGTCTCATGTAGGCAAGGCTAGTCTCAAACTTAGTATGTAGACCAGGATGACCTGAGTGCTGGCTTCACAGGTGTGTGCCACCAGCTCGTGCCTTCATGTCTGATCAAAACCTTGCCGGGGCAGAGAGATTCAAATCTGACCACAGTAGCCGTACAACAGTGCCCGGCACTGGCAGGGCACAGTGATTCCTGACCTTGCCGTCGTCATATTGGTAGAAACAAGTGGACAGAGGATAGTGCTGACAGCTACCTACGCTTCCAGTCGCCATCAAGTCACCTACTCGGCCCTTGTAGGCATTATACTGTCCCCTCCAATTTACCTTCTCAGGCATCTCAAGCCCCACAACGCTCCCAGCAATGAGGGCAGAGGATGCAGACGCTCCTTCCCCATGCTCCAAAGGGGACACAGGGCAGTGGCCTGTGAAGGGTGGCTTGTACAGTCCTCACTCACTCACCGTGGTTAGTGAGCTCCAGAGGCTCTCGCTGCCTCAGCGCCCCGTCCGATGGTGTCCGCCTGTGTCCCCGGCTCACAGCGTGCGCGGCGGTGACGTGGGTGGGCGTGAGCGATTGGCGGGGGTCCTTCTTGAAGCTCTCGAGCTCCACGTCCACAAGGGGGTTAGTGCTGGGTGAGGACGCGGGGGGAGAGGGCGGCGGGGAGGGCACGGCGGGCGCAGCCTCGTCGCTGTCAGAGCGCAACAAGGAGCGCGTAGAGTTGCAATCTGACACAGAAGACAGTGACACCAGGGTGGCCGAGGGCGCCAGGCCCAGGCCGGGGGCTGTGTCCTCGTGGCGACTCCCGGGGCGCCCGGTCGGGCTTAGACCCCGAGGGAAGCGGCCAGGACGCGGGAAGAAGAGGCCGTCCAGCCAGCGCCGCTGCTCCTCACCGTCCCCAGCACGCGCCTCGGCTACATTGGCGCCCAGGCCCACCGCGCCCAGGAGCGTGGCGCAGCCCAGCAGCGCCAGGTCGCAGCGCCTACGAGCTCCGTGTCCTGGCCGGGAGGGGGTCGCAGCCGGCGGCTCCCAGGGCGCCTGCGCGCAAGGAGAGGGCTCGGCGGGTAGAGGCACCTTGAGGTAGGACGGGGTGGAGTAGGGGGAAGAGGGTACGCTGTTGCCTTCATCTGCCTCCGCAAACTCTTCTGTAACCGGAGAGGTCCATCACTCGGCTGACCCCGCCTTTCCTCACCTTCCCCCAGAACTGGTGACAAGGACTTCCCCCAATGACCTCCGAAAACAAGACCCCCCTACTCCCCAGATGCCACTAAGTGGCATCCTCAAATCTCTCTCCCCAAAGCCTTGCTTCTGAAAATGAGCGCCAACCCCCAGGGAAGTTGCTGCTGTTCTTCTGGGCATGTCTTACCTAGGCCTGGGTGATGTCCCCGCCACTCCCCAGAGCACCCACACTCTCTTACCCATCTCATTGAGGCTCGCAAAGCCTGGGGCCATGGGGGTGTGCTTGGGGGATTTGCCCAGGTTTGGGGCGCTTGAGGACCACTGCTTGCTTCCTTCCCCCAGGGCCTTGAGCCTGCAGAGGGCACAGGGAGATGGGGTCAGGGCACAGGTCAGGCAGCCACAGGGGCAGGCGGGCAGCTGTACACCCATACCTCTCCTCTCCTCCAGCCCGCTCCTTCTGCAAAGTGGAACTGGGGCCCCATGTCCTGCCCTTCTTCTTGCCTCCAACCAGTTCTTCTTTCTTTGGTGGCCCACTTCGGCTCCATGTTCCACTGCTGCTGCTGCCGCCACAGTCCATGGGGGTCACTGGGTGGAGACAAGTGACAAATGAGCCACGGAGAGGCCCCTGGCAGCCCAGGGACCTTTCTGACAGCTCCTCCTGCTGTAAACCTTTCCCCAATGCTCCACGGCTATCAGGGCCCCAACCCAACGAGGCAACTGGGTCCTCTCTCAGTGCTTCCCCCAACTCCTGAACCCATGCCCTCACTCTGCTACCCCGGCCTTCAGCTTCATTCTGGCTAGCACGGCCCTGAGCTCTAAAGACTGTGGTTCTCTTTCCTCCGTGCTCCTGAATTCACCTGGGTCTACGAGCTCCTATCGTGCCTCTCTGGTGGAAAGAGACCTGACTGCCACCACGTTGTCCCCTGATCTTCACATCCACGCCATGCACAAGTTCACCCACCCACTTGCATACACATAAGGAAATAACTAATGAAAACAACAACGTATAAACTATCCTGGAAGACACAGTGAGACTGTCTTACAACAAAAGCAAAAGGCTGAGGCTGAAGCGCAGTTTGTAGGGTGTCGGCCTCTTACACACGAAGCCCTGGGTTTGCCCTCCAGCACCACATAAACTGGGCATGGTGGCACGTGCCTATAATTCAGAACCAGGGAGGTGAAGGAGGGAGGACCAGGAGTTCAAGAGTTCAAGGTCATCCTTAGCTATACAGTAAGTTCCAGGCCAGCCTGGGCTACATGAGACCCTGAGGTAGGCAACCAAAGGGACAAGTTTAGCAGTTTGGGGTCACATCTGATTGGGTTCTGCACACCCCCTTGTACTGATGCCCCCGGCAGCCCCACTCCTTCACCTGCATGTATTATGCACATATCCTCCAAACAATGCACCTAGCAACCCAGACCCCCAGGCCCCTAACCTATGCCAGGCTACATGTACTTCCCATCTTTAAATGGCGTAGACTTCTCCACCCCTGGCAACAATCAAATCTGGATGGTTCCCATTCAAGTGTGCCCCCAAGTATCTGGGTACATGAAGAACAGAAGGGCTGATCCAGCATGAATTGGCTTTAGGTAAAATTTATCCTCAAGTCAACTTTTAAGGTAAGTCCCCCATTTCCCATCTTATGCCTATGCATAACTGGACGCAGGCATAACTATACACCCACAAATTCATTCACACACACAGCACCAAGGGCAAAGCTCATTTGTGGAATGCATGCTTTATACACATGAGGCCTTGGGCACTACCAAACATTAAAAAAAAAAAAATCAGGGGCTGGAGAGACAGCTCAGGGGTTAAGAATACTTGCTGCCCTATCAGAGGACCCGGGTTTGGGTGTCAGTACCTACAAGACAGCTTAAGGCCATCTGTAACTCCAGTTCCAGGGGGAAATCTCACTCCCTCTTCTGGCTTCTGTAGGAACTGCATGCACGTGGCAAAACACCCATCCACGAGAAAAAAAAATAATAATAACATTTTTTTTTTTTTTTGGTTTTTCGAGACAGGGTTTCTCTGTGAGCTTTGGAGCCTGTCTTGGAACTCACTCTGTAGACCAGGCTGGCCTCGAACTCATAGAGATCCGCCTGGCTCTGCCTCCCGAGTGCTGGGATTAAAGGCGTGCACCACCACCGCCTGGCATAATAACATCTTTTTTAAAATAATAAAATGTAAAAAATTGGATTCTTTGTGTCTCGAGGGCTGTATGTTCTGGCCCTGCATTCCCCTTTCCATGGACTATTTCTTCCCTTACTCGCTCTACCAAGCTGGCCTCTAGACTGGATCCATGCCACTCTCGTCCCTAGCCTTGCCTTTGCTATTCCTCCTGCCAGGGGCACCGTTCCCTCCCGGGGGCATACTCATTCTTTACCACTACAGGCCCTGTCAGACCTCACCTCCGGCCCTCCAGATGTGTGGCACCAGCCTCTCTGTGACATCCACTTTCCTGGGCTGAGGATGCCCAGAATGCTGCTGAACTTCTATTTCTAGGTGTACAAGAGTGGTTCTGGGAGAGACGAGCATTTGAAAGGACGGGGTAAAGGATCTACCTTCTTCCAGGACGGGGGCACTACTCCAGGCCCAAACACAACAAAGAGGCAGAGGGCTCCTGCTTTGGGACTTGAGTCCTCTTGACTTTGGACACGGGTGTGATGTAGGGCTGCAGCTTTCCTGGGCCTTCAGCTTGCAGAGTGGTCGTATACCCAGGGTCTATAACTCTGGCCAAACCCTCTTAAACCCTACTGATGTAATCTCTGTGGGGAACCCTGATACACTCCCCACCTCTCTATTTTTGGTGCTGAGGACAGACTATAAGGCCTCGTACTGTGCTAAGTACAGGACACTCCCAGCACCAATGTCTTATCCTCCACTCCCTTCCTAGAAATGACACTGGTTATTGATATACTTGTTACCTGTTGCCCCGATGAGAACCAGGAATGCCAGCAATGTACTGAGAGGGCTTGCTGACCCACTGTGAAGACCTTGTGTATACTCACAGCGAATGGCCCTCAACCGGGGGATGATGCTGGGGCTGGCAGGAGGGCTGGCCCCATCAGATCCTTTCCTCTTGTCCAGAGTGGGAGAGGCCTGGACGGTGATCTTATGTTCAAATCCTGAAGGAATAAAGAGGCATTCCTAAGTAAAAGGTATCACGGTACTCAAAGAGAAACTTCCTCTGCAGAGGTAGAGAGAACGGCAGCAGAGGGCATGTGGCACCGTCACTGCTAATGCACTGGACCTCGAAGGTCCCAGACCCATCAGCACCAGAGCAGCTGGAACTCTCTTGGAAATGGAGATTCTTAGGCTCTTCCCGAATGAACACACTTAGGGAGGTTCAAAATCTGTGTCTGACCAAGAATCCAGGCCTGGGAGTCCACCACAGCAGCAGTTAAGTTCTATGTGACCAGGGAGCGCTTGGGGCAATGGAGGGAGTGGAGTTTAATATTTACTTGAGACTAGGTTTAAGGAAGCTATTACATTTGGTTGTCGGAGGCACTGAAGCATGCTGGACAGACTAGGTAGGTGGGTCTACTTTCATCAACTTCTAGCTTTTTATAAAATCTTACTATACATAAAAAATACATGACTATTTGCAGTGCCTGTGGTGATATTTTGTTTGTGCTCCAACAAATAAAGCTTGCCTGGAGATCAGGGTGCGGAGCTAGCCACTAGTTGGCCACAGAAGCCAGGCAGTGGTGGCACACACCTTTAATCCCAGCACTTGGGATTTTATGCCTTTGATCCCAGCACTTGGGAGGAGGAAAGAGAAAGTGATATGGCTGGGTGGAGAGAGGAAGTGATAAGGCAGGGTGGAGACAGGAGCTTGGCCCCTTTCAGTCTCGATTCCTAGAGGTAAGAAGTCTTTCTAGCGGCTGGCTGCTCTGCTTCTCTGATCTTTCAGCTTTCACCCTGATATCTGACTCTGGAATTTTATTATTAAGACCAATTAGAATTCATGCTACAAGTGCCAGGGGAATATGTGCAAGCCCAGGACCTTTGCATGCTAGGCAAGTACCTAACCATTGAGCTACATGCCCAGGCCCCCAGATCGGTTTGGGGGGGTGGTGGTGCTGGGGATGTAACCCAGGGCTTTGCACCTGTTAGGATGTTAGGCAAGTGCTCTACCACTGAACCACGCCCCCAGGCCCTCTCTGAGCCCAACCCCAGCACTTGTTTTGTTTCTGGATAAGGTCTTGCAATGTAGCTCAGACTGGCCCTGAACACTATTTCCCAAGCCGTCCTCATATCAATCATCTGCCTCTGCATCCCCAGTGCTGGTATTATAGGCAGGCACCATCATGCCTGACCTGGAAACTTAACACCTAGACCAAGATGTGCTATAAATATAAAACACATTGGATCTCAATGATTCAGTGTGAAAACAAGAAAGTAACATCTTGTGGTTTTTGGTATAGCTTATATAGATATATTGGGCTGAGTAAAACAGTACTGTCCCATCGTTTCTTTATGTTGTGATTTGAGACAGGGTCACATGTAGCCTAAACTGATTTCGAATTTGTTATGCAGGAAGGATCTTGAACTCCTAATCCTCCTGCCTCCACCATGCCTGGCTTCTTTTCACGTTTTCAATGTGGCTGCCAGAATGTTATGCACGTGGCTCTATCTCCACTGGTTGGTGCTGTGTCCAGCCTGGCTCTGTGATTTTTAACCTCAGTCACATGTGTGTCAGGTAGGGAATCAGTCTTTTGTTTTCTTTTTGAGACAGAGTCTCAACCCTTAACCAGGGTGGCCCAAGGGTGGCCCAGCCTGGCTTTGAGCTCGTGGTGGTCCTCCTGCCTCAGTCTCAGGATGGATGCTGGGATGACAAGTGTGAGCCCCCAGCCCCGGCTTTTTGGGTCATATTCTCTATGTGATACATTTGCAACAGAAAAAAAAAAAAAACAAACAAAAAACACTTTAAGGTGCTGAGGGTTTAGCTCGGTGGAAAAACAAACTTGCCTAGCATGTACGATGCCCTGGCTCAGATAACTGTTCAAACAAATCAAGCAACCCTCTGTGGAGACATAGCCCCCCAGAAGGTTCTGGGGGGCGCTCAGGGGACCGGGTGGTACCGGAGGGCAGGCTGATGTGGCTGCTGCCTTCCCGCAGCTTGAGCAAGCGGCTGCGTTTGAAGTTGCCCTTGCGTTTGCGGACCCTGGGCTTCTCCTGGCTCAGCTGGCTCATGAGCAGGTGCAGCTCGCGTTCTACGATGTCCATCTCTCGCTCGGCCAGCTCCTGCTCCCGGCGCCGCAACTGCTCTTCCTGAAAACGCTGCTCCTGCGCAGCTCGTAGTAGCTCCTCTTCCCGGCTGCGCAACTCCTGCAGGGAGGGAGGCGGGTCTGAGGGCGGGGCCTAGCTGCTGGGGCCGTCCCTGGTCCCAGGACGGTTGGGTCTTGTGGGCACCAGGCTTTGGGTTCACACTCCGGTCCACCAGACTTTACTAGCTAAGGTGAGAGTCAGGGCAGGGGACTGAGTCAGCGCCAAAAGGGGTGCTTTTTCTTTCTTCTTTCTTGCTTGTTTGGTTTTGTTTTTTGAGACAAGGGTTTCATGTAACCTAGGCTGGTCCCCACCTCACTACAGAGTGGAGCGCAACATGCACCACCACGCCGGCTTCGTGCTGAGCTGTGCTGGAACCCAGGGTTTTGAGTACACTAGGCAAGCCCTCTCCACCCGAGCTATACTCTAACCCCCTTTCCAGCTCTCAGCTCTCCAGTTTAAGTAAACTGTCCTTTGGTAAACAAGCACCCACAAAAGCAAAGAGTAGTGGAAAACCACAAATAGGCCCCAAAGCAGACAACAGCACCCTACTCCCCATCATCTCATCTCAACAGTCACCTACACCTCGCAAGTTCGTCCCTCTGCTCTTCTTGACCCTCTCAATTTTTGCTAGCATACTTAAAGCCAATCCCAGACAGCATGCAGGATCACCTGAAAGCCATTCAGCACACGGGGCCTTTTTCTTATTAGTCCACCAACAGGAAGCTGTCTTTTCTCAGCATGCAAAAACACGCTGCGTGGACCCAAAAGGGGTGGGGGTTTCAGGGAACCGGGATTCTGAGCTGCTCAAGGCATCAGAGCTGGGATCCTGCTCCACCCCACCCTTGTCTCCTGCCTTCACCTTCTCCTTGGTCCGAAGGTCATCGAACATGTGCTGAATCTCCAGCTTCCAGTCTTCCTGCAGCGAGTGGAAGGACTCCAGTGGCATCTGGAACAGGGCTGACTGTTCAATGACTTCCAGCTGCTTCAGGATGCTGCCAAAATCTGGTCGCCCATGAGGGTCTGGGTCCCAGCATTCTGGGATGGGAAGGGGAGGGGGAGTGGAAGGAAATGGGGTGAGAGTCACGGTCGACACTCAGGGCAAGGCAAGGCTTAGCTAAGTTCCTGTCAACATGCCACGGGAAACAATGGGGAGGAACTCCGGATCCCTCGTTGGGATCCAGGGTCAGACAGGAACCACAGTGTCAGATGCCCTCAGGTGCTCACATGGGTCTGGGAGCCATGGAAGCAATGATAGGGATGACATCCATAGGCCCCCTGTGTTCCAGAGCCTTCTCCCCCATTCCTAAGCCCACTGGAATGCAAGGATGGAATAAAGGGGAGGTGGTGGCCCATGGGACCCTGTCCCCAAAGCTGAGCCTACCCTCTCCACAGGGCCCTGGCTCACCCTCCAGTAGGCGGGCAAAGGGCTCGGGGCACGTGGAGGGGATGGGTAGCGTCAGCTTGTTCATAGCCACACCGTAAGCCACGGCCAAGGCGTCGATTTCTCGGTAGGGGACCTCCCCGGTCAGCAGCTCCCAGAGCAGCACCCCGAAGCTGCAAGCGGGGAGAGGGAGGATGACGCCACAGCCCACCCCAGTCGTCACCTGTGCGCCAGCCCTCCCTTGCCCCTACTTCCAGCCTAGCTGGTAAGGCCACAAGAGCCTAATTTGACCTCCTCTCTCTCTATATCCATATCTATAGATATAGATATGGATATATAGATATATATAATTTTTTTATTTTTTTTTTAGAGACAGAGCCCCCGTAGTCCTAGCTGTCCTGGAACTCACTATGTCAACCAGCCTGGCCTCGAACTCAGAGATCCACCTGCCTCCGCCTCCTGAGTGCTGGGATTGAAAGAGAGCACCACTGCACCCAGAGGCACATTTTTAATGAAATCATCACTTACTTGTCTCTTTAAAAACTGCTTTATTGTGGGGGGTGGGTTCTGGCTCACACATGGAGGTCAGAGGACAACTTGTGGGAGTTGGTTCTCTCCTACCATGTGGGTCCCAGGGATTTAACTCAGGTTGTCAATCTTGGCAGCAAACATCTTTACCCACTGATCAATATTGTAGGCCCTAAAATCAGACCTTAAAAAATGTTGAGGATTGAATCTAGGCCCTCAGACGTACTAGGCAAGCACTCAGACACTGAGCTGGCTGTAGCCCCAGCATCTGTCACAGCAGAGCATCCTCCTCCTCTTCTTCCTCCACCTCCAATGCAACATGGGCTCACCATAGCCAAGGCTGACTTGGAGCTCACTAGATAGGCCATGATGACCCCAAACTTAAAGTCCTCTTCCTCCCGAGTACTGGAAGCACAGATCCTGAGCACTGACCTCCATGACCTTTGCAGTGTTGCCTCGAAACAGCCAGGCTCTTCCAAACCTCTGGCCTTTGTATACACTGTCGCTTTTGTCAAAAACACTTGTCCTTTCGTGTATGTTAACTTTGTCCTTCAAGTCTCAACTGAGGTGTCCCTCCGCCTGCCAGAAAGCCTTCCTTGACCCCTTATCTGTGTCCCTACAGGTTTAGCTGTCAACACAAGTTACGACTATTTCCCATGTATAAAGCACTTATTCCAGAGCAGGCACCGTGCTAGGCAGGCTTAGTCATCCTTACAACAAAGCGTCAAGACAGGAGGCACTGGTATGATCCCATCTTGCCATCCTTAATGGCAAGGGGTACCTCCTTCCCCTCCTTCTTTCTGGTTGGAATGTGGGTATAAAGCCTGGAACTCAAGCAGCCATTCTGGATCATGAAGATAACTGGTTTTCAAAAGGGGGTAACATGAGACCCCACCCCCATGTCCCTGGAAACCTTTAGGGGTAAGTTTTGATTGTTACTCTGACGAGGAGTACTACTGGTATCTGATGGCTGGGAGACATGGCCACCTGGTGTCCTGACCTGTGACACTACACCTAACTCAGGAACCCAGCCAGAAGGTGCCTGTGAGGCTGGGGCACCGTATCACCAGGGCTTTCCCAAGGTTCGGCAACACATACAAAGGTGGCTAGACCTACACCAAACAGAGGCTATGCTAGAGAGCCAGTGGGAACTCCTGTCTGATTTGGCTCTGCCCCAAACACATTACTTTGTGCCTTGAACAACTTACAACCTAACTGGTAACTGACAGTCAGTGGAGACACCAGGGTGTGGCTCCAATGAGACCATGTATTTATAACTGTCCCAAACGGCTGGCACTCACTGCACCTAAGAGTAACACCCAGGGTGTCCCTCAGCCACAGGTTCCTTCCTCAGCCCCTTCTTGCTCTGCTGCAGTTCCACGTTCTGGAACACTCTCACCCTAGCCTCTCCTTTGTGGTACCCAGATTGTATAGCTGGCTCCTTGTCCCTTAGAACTCAGCTCACCACAGTGGTCCCGGGACACAGAGGTGCCTCCATGTCCACCCCTACATCTTCACACACAAATACTTTCCTCAATCTTTACAATTATTTCACAATTCTCTTCTCTTTTTTTCAAAAGACAAGGTCTCACTATGTATCTGGCCTGGAACAGGCTATGTAGACGAGGCGTCTACACTTACCTGCCTATGTAGCCTGATGCTAAGATTAAAGGTGTGCAACACTATACCTAGCACTTCTTTAAAGGTTTTGTGTTGTGTTTGTGACTGTTCATGTATGGGCCTGTGTGCACACGTGTGTGCACACGTGTGTGCACACGGAGGCCTGGGGTGAACCTCATCTGTCATTCTCAGGGGCTGCCCACCTGGGGTTTTGTTTGCTTTGTTATTTTTGTTTGTTTGTTTTTGAGACAGAGTCTCTCTATAGTCCTGGAACTCACTCTGTAGCCCAGGCTGGCCTCGAATTCAGAGATCCGCCTGCCTCTGCTTCCCAAGTGCTGGGATTAAGGGCATAAGCCACCATGCTCGGGTTCCTGGTTTTGTTTTTCGAGACAGGGTCTTTCACTGAGATCTGCAGCTCATGGATTAGGTTAGACTGCAAATCTCAGGGACCTCTGTCTCTGTCTCCTCTGTGCTGCTGGGATTACCAGCATATCTACACGGCCAGCTTTTATGTGAGTGCTGGGGGTTAAACTCAGGCTGTCACGCTTGCACGAAAAACGTTTTACTGAGTGAACTGTCTTCTCAGCCCCTCATTTTACAGTTTTCTTTTAATTTCTTGTTACTAATCCTGAGGGTTGTGTTACTGAGGATTGAACTTAGGGCACTGCAGCAAGCTATGCAAAGTGTGCTCTCCCTGAGCCACACCCCCAGCCCCTCACTGGGGGATTCTAGGCAGGGGCTCTACCACTGAGCCACACCCCCAGCCCCTCACTGGGGGATTCTAGGCAGGGGCTCTACCACTGAGCCACACCCCCAGCCCCTCACTGGGGATTCTAGGCAGGGGCTCTACCACTGAGCCACACCCCCAACCCCTCACTGGGGGATTCTAGGCAGGTGCTCTACCACTGAGCCACACCCCAGCCCCTCACTGGGGGATTCTAGGCAGGGGCTCTACCACTGAGCCACACTCTCAGACCCTCACTGGGGGATTCTAGGCAGGAGCTCTACCCTGAGCCACACCCCCAGCCCCTCACTGAAGGATTCTAAGCAGGTGCTCTACCACTGAGCCACACCCACAGCCCCTCACTGGGGGATTCTAGGCAGTGCTCTACCACTGAGCCATACCCCAGCCCCTCACTGGAGGATTACAACTTGTGCTCTACCACTGAGCTACATTCACTAACCTCTTTTTATTTTGATTTTGAGACAAGCTCCCACTAAGTTGCCCAGGTGGGCATTGGACTTGCAATTATCCTACCTCAGCCTCCTGAGTAGATGGGATATTAGACCTATGCTACCAGGCAAGGTTCTCTGTTTGCTGATTGTTGTCCCAAGACAGCTGTGTAGCTAGAAGAATGAATGGCTGCGTCTGGGTCCTCAACTTCCCAATTCAATGGCTGTGTGGTAGATCATGTTTAAGGAGCCCTTTAGTGCTAACATCTATTTCTTCTGAAATTTTTATTCAGGTGCAAATCCTCCCTCAGGACCTGCCTCAGTCGCAGGAACACTAAACTGCTTGGTCACTGGTCTCCCACAGATGTCCCTCCCACCGGGTCCTCCTCCCGCCTCCCTGAGGACACCCGCCAGCCTCTCAGCACCTCCAGACATCGCTGCTTTTGGAGAAGAGGGAGAGGCGGATAACCTCGGGAGCCATCCAGGCGTAGGTCCCTGCGGCACTCATTTTGGTCGTCTTGTGCCACTCTCGGGCAAGGCCGAAGTCTGTGATCTTGAGCACCGTGTCAGCGAGGTTATGGTTCTCAATGGCCTCCAGGATTAGGACTGCGGGTTGGAAGAAGGGCGAGTCACCAAGACCTGCCAGGCTGTAGGTGTCCCAGTCCTCTGCCTTCCTCTTCCCCTTCAACAGCTTACAGGTGCACTCGGCAGTGTCCCTTCCTGCCACCAGTTCCTTCTGGACACCAGAAGTGCCTCCTTGCTTCTAACCCTCAGGTGGCCTCCTGCAGCCACAGTCGGTGCCATCCTCCCATATAGTGAGTGACTGCCCGAATTCTGACCAGGCAGACTGTATTGCCCTATGCTTTAACTCTGGGTTATCCATACTACTTACGGTGGCCGAAAAAAAGAGAGGGGATGAAGAGATGGCTCAGCCATTAGGAGTGTGTACTGTCCACATCACCCCCCGGCTCCAGCTTGCTGGGGTCCTTCTCTAAGTTTGATGCC
Organism: Peromyscus eremicus; assembly: GCF_949786415.1. Taxonomy (NCBI): domain Eukaryota; kingdom Metazoa; phylum Chordata; class Mammalia; order Rodentia; family Cricetidae; genus Peromyscus; species Peromyscus eremicus. The sequence goes on along the minus strand of NC_081416.1, from coordinate 165,169,097 downwards.
CTCATGCCCAGCCCCCCAGACCAGCTGGTCTCTCCTCAGCCCCTCAGGCTGGAGCATCCCACCAGCAGGAAGCTGGCATCCTCCTCCAGCCCACCAGCTGCTCTGGGACCAGAGTGTCTGCAGAACATACAGCGCTTGCCTGCACTGTCTGGCTCCTCGGCAGACTGGCAGAAGCTGTCTGTGGACCCTAGCCCACACCCCCTCGTGGCCTTCCCGCTGCTCTCTTCTGCAGAAGTCCACTTCTAGCCTGTACCTAGAGCTGGGCTGCCCTCCCTGAGTTCCTGAAGCAGCCTCAGCACCCAGGCAGCGCCTCCATTTCTGCTTGAGTCACCGAGTGCCTACTGCTGTGGACCAAGCAAAGCCATCCTCTCCCTCAGCAGAGGCTACAGGGAAAGATGGTGGGGCGGGGCAAACACAAGAACCTTGAACCTGGCTGCAGTACTGCCTGTGTTTTTCTTGGTGGCTCTTCCAGCCCTGCACAGTACCAGGTCCTGTTACCCTCGGGCTTCCCTAAAGAGGCTCCTTCATGACTCTTGGGACTGGGGCCATGACAGCTAAGAGAGTAGGTGGGAACTCTGCAGGGTTATCAGCTCTGAAAGGGCGGTCATTCACACTCAGCACCCCAAAGTGCCTCGAGCTCTTCACCAGGTTTTTACACACGGAACTGAGTGAGATGGTGTGTCAGAAGTGGACTCACTCTAGGATCAGAACACACATCTCTGCACATGTGATGCTAAAAAAAAAGTGTTTCCCAGACCCCTTTGTTTTTCTGGGTTGTTGAAAACTGGTTACAATCTGTTGATTATATATATTATATAAACATATATATTATATATAAACATATATGCTGTGGAATAATCTTTCTGTACACTGTGTGAATATATGTCACTATGATTGGTTTAATAAATAAGCTGACTGGCCAAAAAAAAAAAAAAGAGTGTGTACTGTTTTTGCAGAGGACCTGAATTGGATTCCCATTACCCTCATGAGACAGCTTACAACCACCCGTAACTTCAACTCCAGAGGATCTGATGGATTCCACAGACACCTGCACTCACACACACACATATTCATACACACACATACACACACACACAAACACACACATTTAAAAATAACTGTTGGGGCTGGAGAGATGGCTCAGTGGTTAAGAGCATGCACTGATCCTGTAGAGGACCCACACAACTACCTGGAACCCTAGCTTCAGAGGATCCAACACCCTCTCCTGGCCTCTGCACTCATGTGTATAAACTCACATATACACATAATTTAAAACATACACACACACACACACACACACACACACACACACCCCTTTAAAGGAAAAGGCAGACACCGTTGGGTGTGGTGGCACATGCCTATAATCCCAGAACTTGGGAGCCTGAGGCAGGAGGATAATATGTTGGAGGCCAACCTGAATAATATAGCAAGACTCTGTTTCAAAATACCAAAAGAATGAAATGAACACCACAGGCCAGTTCCAAGCCTAGCCCGCAAGAAGCCCCTGGTACAATCTTGGCCTCTAGAACTGCTGTTGCCACCATGATAACACGCTTTAAGTAGCCCGCTGGTCCAAAGGAGATAGGAAACACATGGGAGTAGAATTTTTCAACCCACGTCCCGCTAAACCATTTTGCTCCCTGTGTAGCTATAAGAGTAGCAAGCAGCTGTTTTTACACACTTGAGTTTTGGGGTGGTTTGTTATGCAGCATCACTGTGGTCAAGACTGACTGATACATCCAAGCATACAGACTGGGTATAGGCCAGGGAGGGTCATGGGTACATGGTCACTCTCTCTGAATGCCAGGCACAGAAGATGAGGACCACTCAGCCCTCTCTTCTAGGGGCTTAAGGTTGCATTTGGTAACATGGCAACAAGCTTACAAAACGTTGAGTGGATTCAAACAAATATGAAAATATAAACCAACAGGGAGAAAGCAATTGCCAAAGGGAAGATTCTCACATTCCTGGCTTAAGTATGACCCACTTGAGGGCAGAGAACATACTGGCCCCATTTGCTGTGGAACCCTCCTACATATGATCTGGCCTTGTCAATACCAAATGCAATAATGAGGCCATCGATTTAAAAAATAAAGATGATGGGGTGTGAAATGGGGCTCAGCAAGGATGGGAGAGCTAGGGAGGTAAAGTTTTCCCAGTTGTATAAATCTAGCACACAGCACACCAGAATGATCTAGAATGGATGAAAGTAATGTCTCATCTATGAGGACTATCTGGGAAAGGAACCATGATGTCTTGGTGCTTGGAGTGGGCCTAACTTACTAGCGGCTCCATTAATATTTGCTGATGCCTTGAGATGCTTTTTGGTCTAGATACATTTCTAGGGACCCTTCCTGTCTACTTGGCCCATTGCTGATTCAACCAACCAATCAGTTTTGTAGAACCCGTTGATTGGCAGGGCAGCCTGGTAGCTTTTATATCAGCCACACTTGCCAACCCTTCATCAGTCCAGTTTGCCTTGGAGAACCAGCAGCATTTCAACAGCGGTTTTCAGTCGAGTGACTTCCCACTCCATGCCCATCTCTGCGGGACAGAAGGCAGTGTCTGGAGACATTTTTGGTTTTGATAGTTGGGAGCAGGGATGCAGAGTACTAATGACCTCTTGTGGATAGAGGCCTAAGACGCCACTAAACAACCTAAAACGCACAGGACAATCTTCCCACCAATGACAGACCACAAATGCTAATAGTAACAGGCTTGTGAAACCCTGGCTCCAACTAAGCTAGGTTCTGTTTATTTCCGCCTGGTAGACTCTGATGCCATGATCAGGTGGTAGGTATCATGAGGGCAGGCTCTGCAAGTGGCAGTGAACACTGGGACTGTCATAGTTCATGGATACACAATCATTGACCCACTGCGACTATAGCCAGAAAGACAGTCTATTTTTCAACCTTTCTGAGCCTCCTTTTTCTTCTTAATAGAGCCAAAGCCCCCCTCACCGGGCCCTGACAGTTTATTGCCACCCCTACTTGCCCCATGCACAGTGCCATCTGGTGTCCCTTGCCGTTTCCAACCACCTGGGCTTGGCCTCACAAGGTTCAGCGGAAGAGGGGATACCACTTACTGTTGATGGACTTGAGGTCCCGGTGAATGATGGGCACAGGGGCATCATTGTGAAGATAGTTCATGCCCCGAGCCACCTGCACGGCCCAGTTGACCAGCACATGAGGAGGCACCCGGCGACCTGCCAGCACCCTGCTCAATGCACCTCCCCGAGCATACTCCATCACCAGGCAGAGGTTTGGGGGGCTGAGGCAGGCGCCCCTCAGGGCAATGATGTTGGGGTGCTGAAGGGCTCCAAAGAGCCGGGCCTCCTGGCGCACCTGCTCTGCTGTCACTGCCGGGTCCCGCTCAGGGTCCAGCCGGGCGGCCTTGACCGCTACTTCCTCGCCGCGCCACAGGGCCCGATAGACCTTGCCAAAGCCCCCCACACCGATGATCTCCTCCAACTGCAGCTCGTGGAAGGGGATCTCTTGGGGCAGCTGGAGGCCTGTGGGTGCGGCGGGTGCGGCGGGGGCCACGTAGTTGCTGGGGAAGACGCCCACACGGCCGCTGGGCAGCTGCCCTGTCCACCAGCCCTCATCTCCAGACACCGCGCAGTCCTGGGAAAGCACCTGGACGCGGTCGCCTCTCCGCAGGGTCAGCTCCTCGTCGCCCACCGCCTCGTAGTCGAACACGGCGGTCCACACCGGCCCCGCGGGGGTCGCGCCCCACTCTCTGGCCGCTGCCCCCTCCTCCTCCTCCATGGGGGAGGGGCCGGGGGCTGCGGGAGGCCGCTTCACGCAGGCTGCCCGCGGGATGCTGAGCGCGGGGCGGGGAGGCCGGGGTGGGAGGCAGTCCCTGCAGACCCCGGGGGCCTCCTGGGGACCATGGCTGGCGGAGGGCCTCCGCCGGAACCGGGGTGGGTGGGGGAATAAAAATTTAAAAAAAACCCAAAAACCTTTTTCAAAGGACAGGAGCGTCCCCTTGGATTCGGCGGTGCAGGAGAGGCGACAGGTTCACCTGTCACCACAGATGTCAGGGAGCAAGGAGGGCCGGGTTGAGCGGGGCCCGCCGGCGGAGGCCGAGGCCGAGGGCAGCAAGCGGCCGCCCCTCCCCGCGCCTCTCACCCCGCGCAGCTCCACCGGCGGCCCCCGGCTCCGCATCCCCAGCCACGACCGCAGGGCCGGGCGGGGATGGCGGCGCCCCGGGGGGCGGCCGCCCCGAGATGGGGTGGCGCGCCCCTCGGCCTCCTCACGCGAGGAACGGGCGGGTGGCCCCCATCCTCCTCAGCCGGCTCCCGGTCGGCCCCCCAAGTCCCTCTCCCCCCCGGGGTTCTTGGCGGTGTCCAGTGACGTGTCGCGGCCGCCGCCGCGATGCCGCCTGGGAGATGTAGTCCCGGGCTGTGTAGTCCCAGGCCACACAACTCTGCGGCCTTAGACCCTATCTCCTACCCGGGAGAAGGCACCAACGCTTCCCACAGACCCTGCAGGAGCCCGGCTCAGGCTGGGCTTGACGGTGACTGACACGTTCAGCCAAGAGAAACATAGGAGCTGAATGAATGGAGATTACGGCCCGGAACTCCTAAAGCGGTTCGATTAAGGTTCGCGGGATAGATAGTCTCTTGGGGCCCTAACTGGAAATGCATGCTGGGAAATGTAGTCCGTTCTTGGAACATTACGCTGCATGAAACCTCAGGCTTCAGGGAGGTAGAGGTGACTGTCGGAAGTTTGGGCGCCAGGCTTGTCTGGTACGTCTGTGGGCAAGGGGAGGCTGGCCGGCGAAGTATACTGTACCGGAGATTTCACAGCCACATCTGCTTGCCTCACTGGCTCTTAGATCACCTGTCTCTGCAGTCAGAACTTGTCCAGACTCCCCTGTCTCTTATAGTGAGTGAGCTTCAGTTTGGGGGATTGCGCCGAAGGTTTTGTTCAAATGATGTCATTAAATCTTCACGAAGAGCCTCGTTTACAGATGACCCAGAGAAACGAAGTCACTTGTCCAAGATTGCTAAATTTTGAATGGCAAAGCAAGAATCAAAGGCAGTTAAAAAAAAAAAAACAACAAACAAAACAGCAAACCAAACTGCCACTGATTTTATTTTTAAATTCTCTCCCTCCCTCCCTCCCTCCCTCCCTCCCTCCCTCCCTCCCTCCCTCCCTCTCTCCCTCCCTCTCCCCCCTCTGTGTGTGTGTGTGTGTGTGTGTGTGTGTGTGTGTGTGTGTACATTCACATGCCCAAAGAGGGCATCGGATCTCCTAGACCTTCAGTCCCAGGCAGTTGTGAATCGCCCCATGTGGGTGCTGGGAACCCAAATTCAGGTTCTCTGCAAAAGCAGTATTTATTTGTTCTACAGCGCTGATCCGTCTTTGCAGCCCCTACATTAGTAATTGAGATTCTGGAGTTAGCTGAGTTCGCTTGTGGGACAGGCAAAGAATTGACTGAGGGAGACGAGAGAGAGAGAGAGAGAGAGAGAGAGAGAGAGAGAGAGAGAGAGAGAGAGAGAGAGAGAGAGAGAGAGAGAGAGAGAGAGAGAGAGAGAGGTGTCCTTATTGAGGCAGGCTGACATATCTCTGTGTTGGGAGTCTGTCCAAGGCATTTTATAAGACTGCTGGGTCCTCCCATCTTATCATCTTGCCTAGGTATGCGTCCCTGAGCAGGCTGTTTAGCCTTTCTCACAAGAAAGGAAGCTACCCATTTCTGCTTTCTCTACGTGCCTATGCATTTTTCTAACTTTTCCCCAGCACCATGTTTATAAAACGCCACCTTTCCACGTATAGAATTCACAGACTGAGTCATGTGGAATGTCAGTGGCTTGTTCAAGAACCATAAACATTAAGGGGTGGGATTCTGGGTCTTTCCAGTTTGATGCTCCTAAATAGTCTGAAGCTCTGGAGAGAGGAGGGAAGAGAAGACTTTTAATAAGTTAGTTAATTAATTGATTTTAATTAACCTCGTGGCTGGGTTCTGATAAACTGCTGCTGAAAGATCACAGGAAGTGACACAACTCCTGTAGTTGGCTAAGAAGTCTCCTGGCTGTCACTCAGGGAAACCAGTGCTCCACCAAGAATGCTCGTTGGCTGGTGAGATGCTCAAGCAAGAGTTTGACTCCAGAGCCCACATGGTGGAAGGAGAGAACTGACTCCTGCAACTTGTCCTCTTCTACATGTGCATTTTGGTTGGCATTGAGCACACACATGCACACACATTCACACACACATGCACAGACACACATTTGTGCCCATGTGCGTGCATACACATACACAGATTTTTTTTTTTTTTTTTGAGACAGGGTCTCTGTAGTCTAGCCCTGGCTGTCCTGGAAATTGCAGTGTAGACCAGGCTGGGCTCGAACTCAGGAGATCTGCCTGTTTCTGTCTTCTGAGTGCTGGGATTGAAGGCTTGGTCACCATGCCCTGTTACAAATCTTTTATTCTAAGACTGGCCCTTTAACTATGAGCTGCTTGCCCATGATGCTTTAAGACATCAACTTCTTATGAAAATTGCACAACAGCCAACATACTTGGGTAGGCTGACATCGTTAGTCTGTTTACTAACCCCTCAGGGGTGATTCAAAGTCAATGAAACGTGTGGGTGGTTGGAACAGGCTGTCTCCAAGCAGGGACCTAGGCTTGAGCAAAGGAACCTTGCTTGGTTTTAGATCTTAGCAGATCCTTTCATGGGAATGGGGTAGATAGGGATGGAATTTGTCAATTCCATAGATCTCTTTTCCTCTATCACTGAGCCAACTCTCAACCCCTCTCTGGTGGGTTCTAGACAAGGGTTTTGTTGCTGAGCCCCACCTCCAGCCCCTCACTAGGGGATTCTAGGCAGGGGCTCTACCGCTGAGCCACACCCACAGCCCCTCACTGGGGGATTCTAGGCAGGGGCTCTACCGCTGAGCCACACCCACAGCCCCTCACTGGGGGATTCTAGGCAGGGACTCTACCGCTGAGCCACACCCCAGCCCCTCACTGGGGGATTCTAGGCAGGGGCTCTACCACTGAGCCATACCCCAGCCCCTCACTAGGGGATTCTATGCAAGGGCTCTACCGCTGAGCCACACTCCCAGCCCCTCACTGGGGGATTCTAGGTAGAGGCTCTACCACTGAGCCACACCCCAGCCCCTCACTGGGGGATTCTAAGCAGGAGCTCTACTACTGAGCCACACCCCCAGCCCCTCACTAGGGGATTCTAGGCAGGGGCTCTACCACTGAGCCACACCCCAGCCCCTCACTAGGGGATTCTAGGCAGGGGCTCTACCACTGAGCCACACCCAGTCCCTCACTAGTGGATTACAGGCATGTGTTCTACCACCAAGCTTTATCCCAGCCTTCCTTTGTTTAATTTATTATGCTCTATTGCAGTGGTTCTCAGCCTCCCTAATGCTGTGACCCTTTAATACAGTTCCTCATGTTGTGGTGACCCCGACCATAAAATTATTTTTGTTGCTACTTCATAATTGTAATTTAGCTACTGTTATGAGTCATAATGTAAATATTTTTGGAGATAGAGATTTGTCAAAGGGGTCGTGATCCACAAGTTAAGAACAATGCACTGCTCTATTCCTAATTTGTTAAGGGTTTTTTAGTTAAGAAGATTTCTCTTAGCTAAGGTTTCTATTGTTGCAATGAAACATCATGACCAAAAGCAAACTGGAGAGGAAAGGGTTTATTGGGATTACACTTCCACATTGTAGCCCATGTTGAGAGAAGCCAGGACATGAAGGGAGGAAGGAAGGGAGAAAAAACAACAAATGCTGTGGTTGGAAGATGTTGGTTAGGACATGCAGAACATGGAGAGTCTTAACAAAAACCCCCCGAAATTAGAAGTACCATATACTCTATTACACTCCTAGGTACATAGCAGGGGTGAGAGAGGGCACACATGTACATCACTATTCATGAAAGCCAAATTATGGGGCCAGCTGGCATGCCTGTCATAGGAGGAGGAATGGACAAGGAACATGTGCACTGTATACATCATCACATGTATTCAGACACAAAGAAGAAGAGAAATCATGGCATTTTGAGGAAATAGATGGAATGTCAGAAGCTCACTAACAGTAAACATGGCTTTATTCAAACCTACACTGCAGGCTGGAGAGATGGCTTGACGGTGAAGAGTGCTTCCTAGCAACAAATCCTTGCTTCTACTCTATGAGAAACTGGTTTCAAATAGTAAAACCCTCCAGGTAGACATGGTGGCTCACACCTGTAATCCCAGCACTTGCCAGGCTGAGGCAGGAGATTTGCTGCAAGTTAGAGGCCAGCCTGGACTACATAGTGAGTTCGAGATTAGCCTGTGCTGGTGTATGAGATCCTGATTCAAGGAACAAAAATCTTCCTTTTAGCCGGGCAGTGGTGGCGCACGCCTTTAATCCTAGCACTTGGGAGGCAGAGGCAGGCAGATCTCTGTGAGTTCGAGGCCAGCCTGGGCTACCAAGTGAGTTCCAGGAAAGGCGCAAAGCTACACAGAGAAACCCTGTCTCGAAAAACCAAAAAAAACAAAAAAACAAAAAAAAAAAAACTTCCTTTTAAAAAAACAAGTTAAGGGGGTGAAGAAATGGCTCAGCGGTTAAGAGCACTGGCTGCCCTTCCAGAGGACCTGAGTTCAATTCCCAGCACCCACATGGCAGCTCACAACTGTCTTTAACTCCAGTTCCAGGGGATCCACCACCCTCACAAAGACATACATACAGAGAAAGCAACAATGCACATAAAATGAAATTTAGAATAAATTATAAAAAAGATAAAAGTAACAAGCCAAGTCTTTTTTTGTTAAAGCAAACCCAGGAAGTTCTTAAAATAGGGATTCTTGAAATTCGGCAAAAAAACGAATTGTGTTATTTTAAGGTGAACCACTTAGAACCACGACCAAATCAAAAATAGAATTTGCCTGCCACCCAGACATTCCTCTCAGCTCACCCAGTCTCAACTCTTCTCTCCACAAAAATTAACTAGGGACTGACTTCCCTCATAGTATCCTTCAGCCCCATCTTCTCCATGTATTTGTGTAGGGGATGGTACCCAGGGCCTTGTTCATGTCAGGGCTCCAGACCCTCCTTGTAGGATTCTAGGCAGGGGCTCTACCACTGAGCCACTCCCCAGCCCCTCACTGGGGGATTCTAGCAGAGGCTCTACCACTGAGCCACACTCCCAGCCCCTCACTGGGGGATTCTAGGCAAGTACTCTACCACTGAGCCACACCCCCAGACCCTCACTGGGGGATTCTAGGCAGAGGCTCTACCACTGAGCCACACCCCCAGCCTCTCACTGGGGGATTCTAGGCAGGGACTCTACCACTGAGTTACTCCCCCAACCACAGTGTGACATTTTGATACATATGCACAACATGTCATGAGTAAACCAAGCTAATTGGCACCCCACACACACACCTCAGGTATATATGGTTTCTTTCACTGTGGCAGCAGGGAGGAAGGAATGGATGCAGAGTCCCTTCCCCATGGCTTTGCCAGCAGTGTCATCCAACATTAGGGTTTTTGCTGGGTTCAGGTGACAAGACAAATGGGATGTCAGGAAAATCTTTACCTTCTTTCCTTCCTTCTCTCTCCTTTTTTTCTTATTTAAGATTTATTTATTTATGTATATGAGTGCTCTATTTGCATATATGCATGCATGACAGAAGAGGGTATCAGATCCTATTGTGAGCCACCATGTGGTTGCTGAGAATTGAACTCAGGTCCTCTGGAAGAGCAGTCAGTGCTCTTAACCATTGAGCCATCTCTCCAGCCCCCCTTTTTTTCTTTTGAGACAGGGTCTCACTATGTAGCCCTGGCTGGCCTAGAACACTTTCTGTGGAGTAGACTGATCTTGAACACACAGAGATCTGCCTAGGATTAAAGGTATACACCACACCACCACACCTGCCTCCCTCCTTTAGGAAATATCTATCTATCTATTTATCTATCTATCTATCTATCTATCTATATGGGTTTTTCGAGACAGGGTTTCTCTGTGTAACAGCCTTGGCTGTCCTGGAACTCACTCTGTAGATCAGGATGGCTTCGAACTCACAGAGATCCACCTCCCTCTTCCTCCCGAGTGCTGGGATTAAAGGCATGTGCCATCACGCCCGGTTTAGGAAATAGTTATTTTTATTTCTTAATTATGTGTATGTGTGTTTATGTGTGTGGATCTTTGCACATGAGTGCAGGTGCTTACAGATTCCAGAAGATAACACTAGATTTCCAAGATGTGAAGTTACAGGTAGTTGTGAGCCATGCAATGTGAGTGCTAGGAACCCAACTGGGGTCCTTTGTAAGAGCATGCGCACTCTTAAATGCTGAGCCATCTCCCCAGCCCCACCTTTCCTTTTCTTTTTTTTTTTTTTTTGTTTTTTTGTTTTTTGAGACAAGTCTCACTCTGTAGGTCAGGCTGGCCCTGAACTCCTGTGTCTCCTGCCTCCATCTTCCCAGCTCTGGGATGCTGGGATTGCAGGCACTTCCATACCCAGCTAAATTGTGCTTCTTTCATTATGCATAAGTAGGTACTTATACAGAATATTTACATATCTTTGTGTGTGAGTTCTCATGTATTATGCCCACTTTTAATAGATTCTTTTCGTGTTTCCCTTCATTTTTACTTTGAATTTGTTATTACTATTGTTGTTATTTGAAGTTTTTGGGGAGTCTGCTTAGCCCAGGCCAGCCTCAAACTCCTGCTTTTTTTTGCTTGGTATCTCTGAGTGCTGAGATTACAGGTGGGTGAGCCCCACTATGTCTGGCTCCTCTTTTTAGAAGCAGGTATGTCTGTCTGTCTGTCTGTCTCTTTCTCTCTGTCTCTCTCTGTCTCTCTCTGTCTCTCTCTGTCTCTCTCTGTCTCTGTCTCTCTCTCTCTCTCTCTCTCTCTGTGTGTGTGTGTGTGTGTGTGTGTGTGTGTGTCCCTGTGTGTGCATCCTTGTACCTCATCCCTATGTGGAAATCAGGGGACAACTTCCTGGATTGTGCTTTCCCCTCCCCCATGTGGGTGCCAGGGATGGAGCTTACGCTGTCAGGCTTGGCTGCAAGCCCCTTTATCTGCTGAGCCATCTCACCGCCCCATTTATATTGCTTTTAATATCCGGCAGCTACCTGGTTTGTTGCTTTTAATTTTCTTCATTTCCCCCCATGATTTGCCTATTAAACTTAAAATGAACTTCAGAGCAAAGTTGCCTAGTTCTAGGAAAAACAAAACCTTGATCGTCCCCTATGCCCACCTTTCTTCTCTCTTGCTGGAGTTGGGGGGACCTTTACCATCTCCTCCTCTTCCTCCCCTCTCCCTCCTCCCCCCTTCCTTTTGTTTTCCTTGATGATATTCGTAATGGCATGCAGATGGGTTTGTGAACAACTGAGGGCAATGGACCACCTTCTCTATGCTTTTATCCCTAGACTCCTATTGCCACCTGGTGATCATCATATGAAACAGCAAATTTCTAGAATTAAAATGGAAAAAATCCCATTGCTCCAATCAGTTGACATCTCACGCATTTTAAATGGGTCAAGTATTCAAGAGTAACTATCTGGGTTAATTTGGTCAAAGACATTGACCTGATCTTCAGGCATCAGATAGCTTGTCTAATTCTAAAAGATCCCCACATGAGGCTCTCATTCCACCCCTGGAAGACAGAGACCAACACAAGATGGTTGGTAATTTGCTCCCATGACCTCAATCCATGTGTCTTAGTTGAGTTTCTATTGCTGTGAAGAGACACCATGACCATGGCAACTGTTTTAAAGGAAAACATTTAATTGGGGCTGGCTTACAGTTTTAGAGATATAGTCCATGATCATCATTGCAGGAAACACAGCAGCACGCAGGCAGACATGGTGCTGGAGAAGGAACTGAGAGTTCTATATTCAGATCCCTAGGCAACAGGAAGAGACCATGTATGCGCCACTGGCCTGGCTTGAGACCTCAAAGCCCACCTACAATGACACATGAGGGACACCCAAGGGAAGAGTTCCCAGGATCCCTATTCCAGTCTGAGTGAGGATGGCCACACTATCCAATGATACCATCCCTCAGCAGCTGGAGAAAAGGAGAGGGACATGAGAGTTTCTCTGGATATATAAAATAGAATTGTCATTGTCATTTTTTATAACTAAATTCTTTAAAAATAGTTTGTATGTGTGTGGGTGTTTTGCCTGCATGTATGTCTGTGGGCCACAATCATGCCTTGTGCCTACAGAGGCCTGAAGAGGTTTTGGATCTCCTGAACTGGAGTTACAGTTGGTCATGAGTATTCTGGGAATTGAACCCAGGGCCTCTGGAAGAGCAGCCAGTGTTCTCAACTACTGATGCATCTCTCTAGCACACACACACACACACACACACACACACACACACACACACACAAATAAATGTAATAAAAAAGTGAAAAGATATTCTGTGCACCAGCCCTACAATTCTTCCTACTTTGTGTTGATTACATAAGAATGTCTAAGAATGCCTAGTGGTGGTAGCACACGCCTTTAGTCCCAGAACTCAGGAGGCAGAGGCAGGCAGTCTCTGTGAGTTCAAGGCCAGCCTGGTTTACAGACCAAGTTCCAGGACAGCCAGGCCTACACAGAGAAACCCTGTCTGAAAAAAACAACAACAAAAAATGTCTAAGAACAAATCAAAGAATTCAGAGGCATTAATTACAAGGAAGAAATCAAGAAGACACTGCAGGTGAATTGCTAAGAAGAGACTCTGCCATGATGGAGAACTTTCTGGAGCATCAAATCAGGGCCAGGCACTACTGGGACTCCTACAGAGCCTTCTGAGATGCACTGTGGTCAGGATATTGGGAAGATGCTCATCTCTGGGTGTTTACCCATTTCCTTTCCAGACTGTTCCTCTGTCTGTCTGTCCATTTGTTTTTAAGTATCTCTCTCTCTCTCCCTGTCTTTCTCTCTTCCTTCCTTCAGAGTTACAACTCATACAATGCAGTCTATCCTCTAATTTGTTATGTAGCTGAGGGTGACTTGGAGTTATAGGTCCTACTGCCTCCACGTCCCGAGCATTGGGGTTACAAGCATGCTCCCCCACAAATCTGAACACACCTCTATTCCAGGCAGCCAGGCTTGGGGGCTATCAGACTCATCACTGGAGGGAATGATGAACCCTCGGTTATAGGTACTGCTTCCCCAACTTTGTCTCTCTGGACCTGTGATCATGTGTTATTTCTGCTCTCAGTGACAAGATCCACAAGAAAAGTCCCCTGACAGCATTTTTTTTTGCTTTTGCTTTTGTTTTTGTTTTTCAAGACAGGGTTTCTCTGTGTAGCCCTGACTGTCCTGGAACTCACTCTGTACACCAGGCTGGCCTTGAACTCAGAGATCCATATGCCTCTGCTTCCCAAGTGCTGGGATTAAAGGCGTGCACCACCATGCCTGGCTGACTTTTTCACATCATTGTCCAAGTTAACTGAGTTTCCAGAGCCTGCCCCAGGATGCTGCCAGAAGTGACTGGAAGGAAAGTTGTCCTGGACTCCCTACAGGGGTTGGGGCCCAGGACACTGAGAGTTAAAATGGGAGGACTTGAGATGATGCACCTGGCTCTGCCTTTGTTCCAGCAGCAGCAACGACAGAGCCCTGCGGGGGCTGGTGTCCAGAAGAAAAGTTCTGGATGCCAATACAACTCAGAGACCCCTTTCTTTTAAAGTTCGAAGCTAGGTGTGGTGGCTTTTGCCTCTAATTCCAGAATCTGAGAGGCTGAGGCAGGAGAATTAAATTAAAGGCAGAAATTAAAGGCAAGCCTGGGTTACACAAAATGACTTCCAGACTAGCCTGGGAAAGAAAAGCAAAATAAGCAAACAAAAACACAAGAAACCCTCAAGGCTCATGGATCTATGCAGCAGAGGAGGCAGAAAGACTGTAGCCGGACGGGATGGGTGGTTCCAAGGAAGCAGTGTCCTCCAGACACAGCAGGACTGACGTACCTGTGAACTCACAGAGTCCATGCAGCACACACAGGGCCCGCATAGGTTCAAGCAAGACAAGTCTCAACATTGATACCTACTGCCAAAGGAAAAATCAGTTTTCTCCAATGGAGTCTCATTGTGTATACCAACCATACCCCAGGGCAGTCCACATGCCCAGTAATAGCTGGCCAAAACAAAGTGAATTCAGTGGTATTTTTGTGAACTTTTTGTTTTATTTTGCATTGTTTTGTGATTTTTTTGTCCAACTGTTCTTTAGCTTGTGCACATCTGCATGCACACCACTCCCCACACATATGTAAACACGCACACTATACACACATGAAAAATTCAAAAAGGAGAGGGGGGATGAACAGCACTCACTCAATAAATGCTATTATCATAGGCCATTCAGAACTTCATGGGATTCAAAGAGAGTTCAGCACTGATGGTGAGGAAAGGGAGCAACTCAGGCTCATACTACAGTAGGCATAATTCATTAGCTTGGTTTCTGACATTTAAAACATAAGATACGGCCGGGCTGTGGTACATGACTTTAATCCCAGTACTCGAGAAACAGGGAGCAGATTTCTGAATTTCAGTCCAGCAAGGTCTACTGAGCAGGTTCCAGGATAGCCAGGACCATACAGAGAAACCTTGTCTCAAACAAACAAACAAACAAACAAACAAACATCCCCTCTCAAAAAACCAAAGCAATCCAAATGAAACCAAAGCAAAGCAAATCAAACAAAACCAACAAAACAAAACAAAAAACCTATGTAAGATCCACACAGAAGAGTGGAAGTCGGTCTTCATTGTGAAGAGGGGTGGCTCACTCACTCACACAAAATGGATCTAGAAGAGGGTGGCTGTGAAGTGCGGATCCATCAGGAAGGTGGAGGGGACAGGAGGCATTTCTCAACACATGCTTACAACCTCCCTTCATGACTACAGGTTCCATCAACCCAGAGTCTGACATAAGTGACTTTATTTTGGTCTGACAATGCTCACAGGTGATATTTTTATCCTTTGGAGTATAACATAAAATTATATTCCCCAAAGGGATGATTCAAACATTATATAATTTCAGTTATCTTAGTCATACACTTTCAAGTTTCCAGTATCTTAGTGTGGTGTTTTGAAAAAAAATGGCCCTTATAAGGAGTGGCACTACTAGAAGGTGTGGCCTTGTTGGAAGAAGTGTGTCACTGTGGGGGTGGCCTTTGAGGTCTCCTATGCTCAAGCTATGCCCAGTGTAGCTCACAGTTTCTCCTTCTGTTGCCTGCAGATTCAGATATAGAATTCTCAGCTACCTCTCCAGCACCATTTCTGCCTGCATGCCGCCATGCTTCCCACCATGACAATAATGGACTAAAACCTCTGAACATGTAAGACACCTCATTAAATGTTTTCCTTTATAAGAGTTGCTGTGGTCATGGTGTCTCTTCACAGCAATAGAAACTCTAACTAAGACACGGTGTAAATAGTTAATACTGATTGTCAAATTAACAAGATCTAGAATCACCAAAGAAATAATGCTGTGGGTGAAGGAAAAATCAGTAGCCCTCTTGAGAACACCCCCCCCCCATCTAAAGGTATCTGCTCATCCATAAATGAACCCAGAGCTGACCAGATATTGAACTCACGTGACAATAAATCTATATAATCTGGATATGGGGAGTAATGGACTCAACTGACCAGAGATTGAACTCATGTGAAAACAGGACTGGAATAATAAATCTGAATGCATATATCCTGGGTTCAACGAAAACAGGATGTAGGGAGTAAAAAGTTTATGTCTCTGTAGACACCCTGAACCCTGTTAGCCATTAGTAACTTCACCCTCATAGTTCAGCCAGTAACTTCAAAGAACTACCTCCCAACCCCCTCGTCCAATGGTATGTAACCCACTGCATGTTAACTTTTCCTATATAAACCCCTTGTAATAAGTCCTCAGGGCTTCCCCCTTCACTCCCTGTAACAGAGTGTCAGACGAAGTCCCTACCTGGGCTGCTTGAATAAAAAAATCTTTTGTTTTTGTATGGAAGTCAGCTCCTTGGTGGTCTGGTTGGGGGCTTGTGACTCAGGCATAACATGGGCATGTCTGTGAGGGATCATTGAGATAAGTTAGCCTCTAGCCATGACTGTGAGGATCATTGAGATGCATTAGCCTCTAGCCATGACTACTGTGAGGATCATTGAGACAAGTTAACCTCTAGCCATGACTGTGAGGCTCATTGAGATAAGTTAGCCTCTGGACATGTCTCTAAGGGATTATCTATGGAAGGTTAATTGAGATGAGGAGATACACCTGAAAGTGGGATCCTAGACTACATAAAAATTAGAAAGCTAGCTAAAATGAACATGTCACTCTCTGCTTGCTACTGCAGATGCAGTGTGACCAGTAGCCCCAAGCTCCCATCACAATGACTTTCTTTTGCTGTGATGGGGTGAACCCTAGAACCCAGAGAAAAACAAAAAATTTCTTCCTTCAGTTGTTCTTTTCAGTTATTTTGAGCTAGGAACAAGAGAATTAGTGCATTATTATATAGCCATCTGCCCTCGATTTTTACTTTGATTCCATTTGTCAAACAACATGTTGTGTATGACTTCGATTTCTTTAAATTTATTGAGACTTGTTTTATGGCTCAGAATATAGCTGTCAGTAAACATTCCCTGCATGTAAGAATTCTCTCGTCATTGGGAAGAGTGCTGCATAAATATGAGACCAAGTGGGTTGTGTCAACTTTGTTAAAAAGATGAGTAGATGGCTTAAAACAATTTAGGAACAATCAGAAGACTGCAATATTGTAGTCGTTCAATAGAGCACCTGCTAATTTAGGGAGGGCAAGAAAGCTAGGGCTTGTAAAGGGGAAGTGTAGGAAAGAGCAGTTGTTTTGAAACATCCTTGGCTACAAGAAGCATTGATAAAATGACATCAGTCTATAGTTGAAAAGAAACTTAGCCAACAGATGTACTCACAGAAGTATCTTTTGTGTGTAAGGTCATGTGGGCCTTGTACACTTTTATGGCCTTTAAAGGAGTATAGAAATAATCTTGCCATAGGTATGTATACATGAAAGCCCTCCCTTCAAGATACTCCATTAAAGTTTAACTGTCTCCATTTTGATTGTCACAGCATTCACAGTTGATATGCCGTCCAGTTCTGCTACGCTCTGTTACTTTTCTGGGTTTGTTCCATCAACTGAGATTGAAAACATTTCAATATGATGGTGGATGTGGCTGTCATTCCTTAATGCTCTAGCAAGTTTTTCCCTCCTTCATCTTTGAAGCTATGCTATTAGGAGTACACTCTGAGTTTATTTTAGTATTTAGACACAGTTTCACCATATAGTCCTAGCTGAGCTCCTCCTAGCTGGCCTCCGTCTCACAGACATCCACCTATCCCTGCCTCCCCATTGCCTGGAATAAAAGCATGTGCTACCATGCCAGCCAAGTTTATTTTCACTAGATGAATTACCCTCTTTTTCTTTTTAAAGATTTATTTATTCGTATATTTTATATATACACCAGAATAAGGAATCTGATCTCATTTCAAATGGTTGAGAGCCACCATGTGGTTGCTGGGAATTGAACTCAGGACCTCTGGAAGAGCAATCTTAACCACTAAGCCATCTCTCCAGCCCGAATTGCCCTCTTTATTATCACTGGCAATGTTCTTTGTCCCCCAACCTTCTCAATTTTTAAAATTGACTTAAGTCTTCTTTTGACTATTATGAGGATAGTCACTTTAATCTTTAACGTATTTTCTGTAGTTAACACATGGCTGGGTCGGACTTGTTTTCAAATCTAATCTAATCTAATTCACTTGATACAACTAGTGGTCTTATTAGGGACCTCATTGTCTTGAAATTTGTTTCCTATCACGTTCTGGAATGAACAAAAATTTTGTATAAATATATGAAACAACAAAAGTGACCTTGAAAGTTCAACAGTGTCGTGTTACCACAAAAGTAGATTTTTTCCTACAAACACGAAGCGTTCTTTTGTACTTGTTTACGATACCTTCACATGTTAATCATTCATCCTTCAACAGACACAGTTCTGTTGTCACATACCGATGTGGCTCTCAGTAACACTTTCCTATCTAGGTAACAGGGACAGTGAACCAACCCTGGACGGGTCCAGAACTTCTTACTCTCCGAAATCTCTGATGTAACCTGCCCGTCCTCTCCACGTTTAAAAAAACCAATTCTTTAGTTTCGTCTGTTGAAATGTATCATAGGACCTACCATCGCACAGCGAGGTGGAATCCTGCAGTGGGTCTCAGGCAAAGCGTAATCAAGCAGTAACGTCTCAGTCTGATTTTATTCCAATTCTGCACTTTCAACTTAGGCTCCTCTGTACACCCCATAAGAGAGAAAGTAAGTTACCATGGAACCCGGAAGTACTTTTTTAATAAGATTTATTTATTATGTATACAGTGTTCTGCCTGCGTGCCAGATCTCATTACAGATGGTTGTGAACCACCATGTGGTCGCTGGGAATTGAACCAAAGTCCTCTGGAAGAGCAGCCAGTGCTCTTAACCACTGGGCCATCTCTCCAGCTCCCGAAGTACCTTCTGATCACACCGGGACCCTCCCCTTTAATCGCGCACCCCTGTGGGAACTCCCACAAACCACTGGGCGGAGCTCCCAGATGGGCTGGCCCAAGTGCATGCTGGGATTTCTCTGACTCTCGGAGCGCTGGGCTTCCTGGAGTTCTGGACACCGGGACTATATTTCCCAGGAGCCACCGCGCCGAACATAACCTATCAACTTCCGGTGTCCTAGCTGAGCTACCGTGGACAGTCAGAACTTTCTGGTAGGAGGAAGAAGTCTCTGGTTAGCGTAATTCTCCACTGAGAGAGGCGGGAGCCAGCGGGCTGGGTGTGGGTGTGGACGGTGGTGTGGGGTGGGTGGATGGTGAAGTGTGTGAGTGTGTAGGGACGGTGGTGTGCCTGCGAGTGTGTGTGTGTGTGTGTGTGCGTGCGTGCGTGTGTGTGCGTGTGTGTATGTGTGTGTATGTGTGTGTGCGTGCGTGCGTGTATGTGTGTGTGTATGTGTGTGTGTGTATGTGTGCGTGTGTGTGTGCATGTGTGTACACCTCGAGCACTCTACGTTGTCTGGGTCACTGTGCTAGTCGCTTTCTGCTCCTGCTTTCTCTCACGGCCACAGGGGCTGAAGCAGAGGACCAGGCTTCAGTAAGGAGAGGTCAGGGACGGAGTCTGAGGGAAGCGTTCCCTGAGGTCCAGACTTGAGCTTGGGGCGAGCATTTGAGGCCGGAAGCGCCTCCGAGGGTCGCCTAGGAGGGCAGCTGCTTGTTGAGTCCAGAACTTTCTCAGAGCTCTAGCCATCGTGAGTGTTGTGGGAAGTGAAGGAGAGCGCTCACTCGGATGCACAGCCTGGGGTGTCGTGCTTGCTCGGGCTCCCGAGTCTGCCGTTATTCAAATGAGGGTCTGGAGAAGAATGCGAACATTACTGCTACACATCTAAGATTCAAGAGTGAGTTTGCTCTTTCGTTCGGTTTGAGAAACGAGGTTGTAGTTTTAGAATATAGAATTGTAAGAGAAGGAGGAATATGTAACTTGATACCTCCACCACTGTGACCCTTAACTTACATTGTCCCCTCCCTTTCCACTTAATATTCACATAATCGTTTCAGAGATCCTTGATGTCTTCTCTCTACAATCACTCCATTTGCCCAAGATGTTATAGATAGGAACCTCCAGAGGTTAGCGTTAGGGCTTTCAAACCCCGATTTGGTAAATCGATAACTATTTTGTTGACATTGCACATCAGGTGGCTTTTGATCTTTAAAGGCCTTTCTTTCAAAGCAGAGGAGGAATGGGGGTGGTAGGTGATTTCTGTCCACTCCTGAGGATTTCAGGAGTGGGAAAGTGATAGCACTAAATTTGGCATCTTTGAGAGCTAGTGATTTTCAGGGTGTCTGTGTGTGGAAACGGGTAATATTGGCCAGATCCCGACGAGCAATGCTGTGGTTGAATGTGGAGATGTGGATCTGTGGTATCCGGGTTGGAGTCTAAGTTCTGTCTTTTTCCGGATCTCTAGCCTTGTCATGTACCTCAGAATGACTGTTGTAAAGCCTGTTAGTGCAGTGCCAGCTGTATAGTAAGGACCTGATGTGTTTTAGCTGTTGCTTTGTGTGGCCATTTTCGGTTCATTCTCTTCAGTTTTCTGTAGTACGAAGGAGTGTTAAAAATAATGTGATTACTCGCTGTATTTTTATGAAAATGAATCAAAAGAAAAAAAAGCTAGACTTTATGGATTTTACTTTAAATCTCAGCACTGGAGAGGCAGAAGCAGGAGAATGTTTGTGAATTCATGGTCACCTTAGTCCACATATCGAGTTCCAGGCTAGCTGGGGAACACAGTGAGACCCTGTCTCAAAAGTAAGAAGTAAAAGAAAGTGAATGTAGTAGAGCAGAATTTGTTTAAATATTGAGATGATTTTGTTTTGTTTTGTTTTTCAAGATAGAGTTTCTCTTTGTAATAGTCCTGGCTGTCCTGGCTGGAACTCGATTTGTAGACCATGCTGTCCTGGAACTCACGGAGATCTGCCTATGTCTGTCTCCTGAGTGCCAGGTTTAAAGGCGTGCAACCCCTCCCCCCAACTTGTTTGAATCTTAAATGGTCTTTTAATGAAAAAACCTAGAGCCAGATATCAGGGTGAAATCTGAAAGATCAGAGAAGCAGAACAGCCAGCCTCACCTTGTCAACTCCTCATCCACTGGATCCTGTTTCCTCAGACTGAAAGCCTTTGAGTGCTCACCTGAAAGGGTCTCAGATGAACTACTTTAGTTCCTGTTTCCTCACGCCTTATATACCTTTCTCCGCCCTGCTGTCACTTCCTGGGGTTAAAGTGGTGTGTGCTTCCCAGTACTGGGATTAAAGGTATGTGCCACCACTGCCTGTCTCTGTTTCCAGTGTGGCCTTGAACCCAGACAGATGTCTGCCTCCTAGTGATAGGATTAAGGGTGTGTGCCCCCACTCTCTGGTCTCTATGTCTAATCTAGTGTCTGACTCTGTCCTCTGATCCTTAGGCAAGCTTTATTAGGGTGCACAATATATCACCACACCAGCTGGATGACGTTTCTTGTATTTTTGAAAGTATGTGGAGTCTTTATGTCCTTTGGGATGTCTAAATCTACCTGTCACATGTTTTAGTGAGCACACTTGATGTCTACTCTCTGAGTCTTTCAGAACCATTAATCATAGTCACTGTGTTGCACAATGTATCTGGAATTTGTGTTGTGGAGCTGTACTTGAGTAGTCCTTGATCAGCATCTTCACAACTCCCTTATGGATCTACATCTCCCACTCTCAACCACGATGTTGCACATCCCGCCTCAGCCACTCACACCTCCGTTACCTCAGTCACTCACACTCCATTACCTCAGCCACTCACACCCCCATTACCTCAGCCACTCACACCCCCATTACCTCAGCCACTCACACCCCCATTACCTCAGCCACTCACACCTCCGTTACCTCAGCCACTCACACTCCATTACCTCAGCCACTCACACCCCCATTACCTCAGCCACTCAACCTCCATTACTTCAGCCACTCACACCTCCCTTATCTCAGACACACCTCCATTACCTCAGCCACTCACACCTCCATTACCTCAGCTACTCACACTCCCATTACCTCAGCCACTCACACCCCCATTACCTCAGCCACTCACACCTCCATTACCTCAGCCACTCACACCTCCATTACCTCAGCCACTCACACTCCATTACCTCAGCCACTCACACCTCCATTACCTCAGCCACTTACACCTCCATTACCTCAGCCACTCACACCCCCTTACCTCAGCCACTCACACTCCATTACCTCAGCCATTCACACCCCCCTTACCTCAGCCACTCACACTCCATTACCTCAGCCACTCACACCCCCATTACCTCAGCCACTCACACCTCCATTACCTCAGCCACTCACACCCCCATTACCTTAGCCACTCACACCCCCATTACCTCAGCCACTCACACCCCCATTACCTCAGCCACTCACACCTCCATTACCTCAGCCACTCACACCTCCATTACCTCAACCACTCACACCCCCATTACCTTAGCCACGCATACCCCTATTACCTCAGCCACTCACACCTCCATTACCTCAGCCACTCACACCCCCATTACCTCAGCCACTCAACCTCCATTACTTCAGCCACTCACACCCCCATTACCTCAGCCACTCACACCCCGCTTACCTCAGCCACTCACACCTCCATTACCTCAGCCACTCACACCCCCCTTACCTCAGCCACTCACACTCCATTACCTCAGCCACTCACACCCCCATTACCTCAGCCACTCACACCTCCATTACCTCAGCCACTCACACCCCCATTACCTTAGCCACTCACACCCCCATTACCTCAGCCACTCACACCCCCATTACCTCAGCCACTCACACCTCCATTACCTCAGCCACTCACACCTCCATTACCTCAACCACTCACACCCCCATTACCTTAGCCACGCATACCCCTATTACCTCAGCCACTCACACCTCCATTACCTCAGCCACTCACACCTCCATTACCTCAGCCACTCAACCTCCATTACCTCAGCCACTCACACCTCCCTTATCTCAGACACACCTCCCTTACCTCAGCCACTTACACCTCCCTTACCTCAGCTACTCACACTCCCATTACCTCAGCCACTCACACCCCCATTACCTCAGCCACTCACACCTCCATTACCTCAGCCACTCACACCTCCATTACCTCAGCCACTCACACCTCCATTACCTCAGCCACTCACACCTCCATTATCTCAGCCACTCACACCTCCCTTATCTCAGACATACCTCCATTACCTCAGCCACTTACACCTCCATTACCTCAGCCACTCACACCTCCATTACCTCAGCCACTCACACCCCCATTACCTCAGCCACTCACACCTCTATTACCTCAGCCACTCACACCTCCATTACCTCAGCCACTCACATCCCCATTACCCAGCATTTAACTTGTTCTTGTGATAGAACATTTTCAGATTCAGCATGAGTGAGATGGTAGATATTTGTCTTTTTGTTAAAGATTAATTATTTTCATTTTAAATTCTGTGTGGGGTTATATGTACATGAGCACAGGTACCCTCGGAGACCAGATGTAAAGGATCCACTGGAGCTGGAGTTACAGGCATTGTGAGCTGTCAGGGAATTGAACTCCTGACCTCTGGAAAAGCCATACCAGCTCTTAGCCTCTGAGCCATCTCTCCAGCCCCACCATTTGTCCTTTTGTCTTTAGCTTATTTCCCTTGTTTTCCTCCATGTTCACCCATATTGTAGTGAACAGTTGGATATTGTTGCACTGTGTCTGTGAACCTCATTCTGGATTTGTTTTGTCCGTTCATCCTTTGGTAAGATGGCATATCACAGATATGTAAATTATTCTGGAATAAATGTGAGAGTGTAAATGTCTCTTTGAGGTACTGATTTGATTTCCCTTGTATGTCCCTACTCAGTAGTGGGATCGATGGATCATGTGACAGCTCTATTTAATTGTTTGAGAATCCACGGTATTGTTTTCTATAATGACTGTATTAATTTACATTTCCTCCAGTAATGTGCTTTTTCCTCCTCGTTGTACTCATTATGCTTTCTTGCTGATAATGGTCACTTAAAAAAATTTATTTAGTTCATTTTCTTTAATATTTGTGAGTGTTTGCCTACATGAATATATTTGCACCTTGTCCGTGCCTGGTGCCTGAGGAGGCCAGAAGAGGGTGTCAAATCCCCTGAAATTGGAGTTAAGGTTGGTTGTGAGCCACCATGTGGGTGTTGGAAATTGAACCGACATCCTCTGCAAGAGTATGAAGGACTCTAAACCACTGGGCTATCTATCTCTCTAGCTGCCCCACCCCCATCCCGTAATTGACACTCTGATCAGGCATGAGGAGGCCTCTCATTGTGATTTTAATGTGTATCTCTCCTATGCTTATTTTTCATGTACCTCTAATAGGCCACATTGATATTCCATGTGGGGAAATGTCTATTTCCGTGTTCTCCTGTTTCTTGTGTCCTTGTCCCTGAATTTTCTGCATTCCTTTGCTGTGAAGGAGTTTAGATGTTAACTCCTTATCAGAGGTACAGTTTGCAAATCTTCTCTCCTATTCTCTACATTATCAACCTCTACTCCTGATTGTTTCCTCTGCTGTGTAAGGTTTTTAGTTTGATTTGCCCATTTTCCTTTTGTTGCTTGTGTTTTTACAGTGCTACCCAAAACGTCCAGTGTCATGGAGGCTTTCCTGTATATTTTTTTCTAGTAGTGTCAGTTTCAGTTCTTAAATTTTAATCTGTTTTGAGTTGACTTTGCATGTGGTGTGACTGAAGGTCTAATGTCATTCTCCTGAATGTTAATATTCAGTTTTGCCAGCAGCACTGACTAGAGAGGCTATTCTGGAACTCATGTTGACCAACTGGCCTGGGACTTTGAAGAAGCCTCATGCCTCTGCCTCTCCAATGCTGGCAATATAGACCTAAGCTATATTAGACCCGGCAGGATTAATTACACTTTTATCTATGGCCTTCAGGGTCACAAACTTTATGAAGCATAGACAATGATAATGTCATGAGGTCACACACTGAACTATCACAGACATGTATAAATGTGGGCTGGGGTGATGGCTCAGTGGGTCAGTGCTTGCAAGCGTGAAACTATGCAATGCCAGATGCAGCAATGCATGTCTGTAATCCCAGCCTTCCTACTGCAAGATGGGAGGGAGAGACAAGAGAATCCCTGAAAGGCTAGCTAACCTGGTGTATGCAGAGGCAGGAGGGAAGGAAAGAGAAAGAAAGAAAGAATATTTGTATATGAATTTTGTGGGGAGACAAAATGTATAATTTCTTAAGATTATCAGATATATATTTGAGAGTTGGGCATGGTTGTGCATGCTTGTAATCCCTGCATGAGAGATGGAGAAAAGAACATTAGGTGTTCAGGGCCAGTCTAGTATAGGCAAAAAAGTAATTAAACAAACAATCCCAAAGTGTATTGAACCAAGGCTTAGCTAGACCTGTTGGGTAGAGCACTGGTTCCCCATTTGGTGATGACCTGCTCCCTAGGCCAACGTTAAAGGGAGTTCTGAGCATGTGTGTGCTACTCAGATCTTGAGTAGAGGTTGATGCTGCTGAAGGTTATACAGAGCACAAGATAGTCCTCCCACACACCTCAACACAGAGTAATTATGTCAACATGCTGAGGTTGAGAAACTGAATTTAAAGACTTACAACACCTTGAATTTTTTTATTCTGTGTAAAATATCTCCTAATTAATGAAAGTGGGAAAACAAATCACATTCACGACCTCTGACACCAGTTTTGTAGCTAATAATCTTCATAAAGAATATGGTTTAATTGGTACAATGGAAGCCATAATCATATCTGAGGGAAAACACTCAGGAAAGTGTTCCATGGTGTACTATCCCATTCACTCAAAGTGGGTACGGAGTGCTGAACACTGCCTGAGGATTGCAGCTGCAGACCCTCCAGCTTTGCTGTGTCTCACTCAGCCCCGAGTTTTCAAAGGAGTTACAGTTTGGATGCTGTTACCCCTGTCAGCCCTGAAAGATGGGATTCCAGTAGGAAGATCTGCTTACAGTAGAAGGAGGGGCCCAGTCTAGGGCTAGCTGGATCTCAGGATGGAAGATGGGATCCCTTCTGCTGGCATCTTCTGGAGGAACTAAAGACAGTCATGCTTATGCTCTGCACATCCACATTGAGCCCTCATGCAATGGGTTGTCTGGGGTTAGGACAGAATCATCTTTGTGTAGACTCCTGTCTGCTTCTAATTTGTGTGTGGGAGGCTATGAGCAGTGGGAGAGGAGTGTGTGAGTGGGGATGCTTGAGATATAAAAGTAGTTGATGAAGTCATGCTGACCTAAGTCAGTCTGGGAACATCAAGTCACAATCCATTGAAAGGCTTTCTTTTTGTCCCCCAGGGGAGGATCCTGAAGAATGGCCAGCTCTAGTTCTCAAGACATGGTCTGTGTAAGTTGACCTTTGTCTCTTTACATAGGGTGACTTTCAGGTTAGGTGAGTCTTTGCTGTCTTCCTCTTGTGAAGCTTCCCAAGGACCTGAAATCCTCCAGCCCAGTCTGCCCCATTACAGTGAGGGTTGGAAGACCAGAGCACTTCCTGTCTGTGGCTCTTTCCTGCTGGTTCTGGAGTTTTCTTTGAATGCATCCCTGCACATCTGCTTTCTGCCTGGTCTGTGGTCAGGGAGGACTGTCGTTGCAGAGGAGGTGACAGTCCACAGGGAAGCAGAGTCTTTGGGGCTTTCAGAACGTTGAGGTGATGGTCTCCTTTGACTGCCCTGGGACTCCTGATTGACATCTTTGGTGTTTTCAGGCTGATGACACAGGGTTTGAGAGTGAATGGCCTCGGTGCATGTGTGTGGTGAGATGACCTGCCTGAGGGGCTTTAAGAGAGAGTTCAGTGATGAGAGGGAAAGGTCATCAGGCTGTGATTGGGAGGGGGCTGTCGTCTCCAGAGTCCAGGAAGACCTGAGACACACTGCTCACCTTGAAAGTTTTTGTTTTTTGTTTTTAAGGAAAACCCCTTAAACCTAATATGCCAGTAATATGAACCCTTACATAGTTTACAGACTCTTACATAGTTGCAAAAATCATTCTTGTGACAAAAAAAAAAAAATCTTACTGATATCATCTGATACCATAATAAACTCAAGGACTCACACTACGTCTTAGTATTTTACACTGAACCCAGGTGACATTGCTCTCTTGTGGGCTATAACTTGAAGGGTGTGGATGGAATGGAAATACACATTTATTAGATGTGTAGAGTAGGTACCATCATCCTTTACTGGGGGAGGGCGTGCAGTCAGGTACTTTGAACATTTCCATGTCTTCTTCCTGTGCTTGAGTCCTTTCCCCTCCGATTTTCCATCTTGAATTCTTCCCCAGTTTCACTCTACTTGTGTTTGTGGTTTCAGGGGTCAGTGACATTCAGGGATGTGGCTGTTGACTTCTCTCAAGAGGAGTGGGCCTGCCTGGATGCTACTCAGAGGGTCTTATACAGGGACTTGATGTTGGAGACCTACAGCAACCTCGTCACAGTGGGTAAGGCCATCTGTCCCCATGAAAGGGGGATATGCTCTCTACACTGTTGGCTTTCCTCACTCTGAATGAAAAGACAGGGCTATCTTTTCTGTGGTAGCTGAAGCTGGGCTTGGTGGCCCATGTCTGTCATTCCTTTACTCAGAAGGCTGAAGCAGGGTGATTGCTGTGAGTTCAAGGTCACCCTCAGATATATAGTGAGTTCCAGGTTAGCCTAGTGTACAGAGTAAGGCCTTGTTTCTAACAAAACAAAGAAACAAAATGAAATAAATAAATAAATAAATAAATAAATAAATAAATAAATAAATAAATAAATAAAATTAGGGGCTAGAGAGGTATCTTGGCTGTTAAGAGAATTGATTGCTCTTTTAGAGGGCTTGGGTTCAATTCCTACCACCATAAGATGGTATAACTCCCAGGTCCAGGGGATCTGATACCCTCTTCTGGTCTCCGTGGTCATCATGCCTGCATGTGGTGCTCAGATGTATATGCAGACAGACACTTACATACATATAAAATAAAATAAATTTAAGTCAATAGAATTTTAAAGAGGTAGCTGAGTTCCTCCTCCTTTCCAAAGGAATATTGTGAGATTTCCTTGGTTCAAAACAGGAGCCTCATGAAGCACCTGCTTTTTGTCTACACCTTCGAGATCCTCTCAATGAGCTCTGGGTTCAGAGAGAGATGCTGTCTTAGGAACCAAAGTGGGGAGCAATCAAAGATGACACCTCATATCAGTCTTTGACCTGTACTCACATGCATGTATGCATACCTACATACACTGTGCCCACGCCTTCATGAACTATGCATACACTGTATGCTTACACAAAAGAAGTTTTATCATTTACTTCATAATGAATCAGCAGAATCAACTTAAAACAGAAGTGGACGCATTCTATTTCCAACAAACACTTCCTTTACCTGCTTTGTTGTGGAAGTTTCAGGCTGTAAATTTGTCTTTTTCATTGAGTAAATTTGTAAGACTGAGGTGTACATGTGAAAGAAGGCAGCATAAATAACAATAATGCTAACACTAGACTTTAACTCAGTAGTAGAGCACTTGCCCAGCATGCTCAAAACCTAGTTCCATCCCCAGAGTTACTTTGTAAATAAATGGAAATTTAAAAAATAATGATTTTGTGTTACTGTAGGTAAGACAGTGTTCAAAGTATTTGAATGTAGTGTTTGATCTTAATATCAACCCTACCTAATAGATATTAGCAACTCAATCTAAATTATTATTATTATCATTATCATTATTATTCATTTCTTTTTTTGAGACCATGTCTCATGTAGCCTAGAGGAACTTTGGACGTGTATGAAACTAAAGCTGTCCTTGAACTTCTCATCTCCTGCTTCTACTTCTCAAGTGTTGTGATTACATGTGTGTGCCACCATGCCCAGGGTTTTTTGTTTGTTTGTTTGTTTGTTTGTTTGTTTGTTTTGAGACCGGGTTTCTGTGTGTAACAACCCTAGCTGTCCTGGAACTGGATTTGTAGACCATGCTAGCCCAGAAATCACAGAGATCTGCCTGCCTGTGACTCCCTAGTGCTCGGAATAAAGGGGTGTGCCACCATGCCTGACTCCATACCCAGTTTTTAAGATCAGAACATTAAGCATAGAATCTTACGGGACTTGCATAAATAAGTGGCATTATTGGTGAGCTGCAGAGAAGGGGTTTACACTAGACAGTGTAGCCTAAGGGTTCATGTTCTCCCCACTATATATACTTTCCCCTTCAGTGACAAGCCCTTATCTACATTTAAATGAGATTAAACCCTTTTCTGCAACAGCTGGTTTCTCACCCAGGTTCTCCTCTGAAGTCTTTCCTCAGTATTATTTTGTCTCTTAGAATTTTTATCTGTTTTCCAAGACAAGGGTCTTGCTCTGCAGCACAGATTGGCCCAGCTCATTCCCCACCTGCTGAACTAACAGGCATGGTCCACCATGCCAAACTGTATAGACCTTCATAATAAATAAGTCTGTAGTTTTCAAAATCTGCACAGGCAGCTCATGGTGGCACTTGCTTTTAATCCCAGCATTT
The DNA here is from genome assembly GCF_949786415.1 of Peromyscus eremicus. Taxonomy (NCBI): domain Eukaryota; kingdom Metazoa; phylum Chordata; class Mammalia; order Rodentia; family Cricetidae; genus Peromyscus; species Peromyscus eremicus. The sequence continues at coordinate 165,140,027 of NC_081416.1, read as the reverse complement.
GGGAGGCAGGGGCAGGCAGATCAAGGAAGTTCCAGGACAGCCTGGTCATCATATTGAGTTCCAGGTCATCCCGGGATAACTAGAGGGACCAAGTTTAAAAAGTCTCCACGTGTCATTTCTTCTTTCTTTTAAGTGGGAAGTTCCGTTTCCAAACCCGATCTGATCGCCTTATTAGAGCAGGAGAGAGAGCCCTGGATGGTTGTGAAGGAAGAAACAGACAGGCCCAGCCCAGGTGAGTAAGAGGAAGGCAGGTCTCCAGCATTGCCAGGCACAGCATGTGGTCGGAGAGTCGCCTCATGGCTGACACTGGGTTGACACACTTTCTTCAACTCGCCAAGGCCTGTGGAAGAACATGCCTGAGACCTGGGAAGGAAGTCAAGGTCATAGCAAAGGCTGTCACAGGGGCTTCTAGTTCATGAGTCACTAAGTTGTTCTCACCTTCTTCCCTCTTACTGGAGCAGTTACCCTTTCTACCATTTTAAACATATCTTATTGGTTGTGTGTGTGCACACAGGTGTGCAGGTACCCAAAGAGGCCATAAGAGGATATCAGATCCCCTGGGGCTGGAGTACTAGAACCCAGGTCCTCTGGAAGAGCAGTCAGTGTCCTTAACCGCTGATCCAATGATAAGACACTTTGAACACCAGTGAATGCATGAGCACAGTGAGGCATAGCAAATATTTTAATTGTATATCTTCCTAGTCACTCTAATCAAGGTGGTACTCCCAATTCCTTCCCACTTCACCTTCTACCTGGATCCACTCCATTTTTCTCTTCTTAGAAAACAACCATGCTTCTAAGGGATAATGATAAAATGTAATATAATAAAACAGACTAAACAAAAACTAACACATTGGAATTGGACAAAACAAACAAACAGAAGGGACATTGCCAAGAGAAGGAACAAGAAACAGATGAACTTGTTTGCACATTCATAATCCCATACTCACTATACTGGAGGCCATAATCAATTTATGCACAAAGGACCTGGTGCAGATGGGATGGTGCAGGCCCCGTGCATGCTGCCTCAGTCTCTGTGAGCTCTTGAGAACTTTGATCGTGTTGATTTAGAGGGTCTTGTTTTCTTGATGTCTTCTGTCTCTCTGGATTTTACACGATTTCTTTCCTCCACCTCTTCCACAGAGTTCCCAGAGCTCTGAGAGGAGAGGTTTGATAGAAACATGCTTTTTAGGGCTGAGCATCCCAAGGCCTCATTCTCTGCATAGTGTCTGGCTGTGGGTCTCTGTATTTGTTCCCAGCTGCTGCATGAGGAAGCTCCTCTGGTGATGGCTGAGCAAGACACTGATCTATAAGTATAGCAGGATGCCATTAGGACCCATTTTATTGCTTCATTTTTCTTTTTGTTTTTGAGAACAGTAGTATTTGGTTTTACTCTTGGTCCCTGTGCTGTCTAGTCTCTGGTTCTTGGTCACTCATCCAGTGTTGGAAATGGGTTTCATCTCATGGATAACCCTGAAGTCAAATCATATATTGATTTGTTACTCTTACAAGCTTTATGCTACCATGGCCCTAGCAATTCTTGTAGGCAGCACTCTATTGTCATTCCAAGGGTTTGTGGGTGGCTTATTTATGTTTCTCTTTTGGTAATGTACAGAGTACCTTCCTGTACCAAAGACATTGGAACATAGGTGTTGGTTGTTTTTACTCTATGGGCTCTTTTGGCTCTTTAGGGGCCCACCACCCAGCACCCAAATAAATCACATGTGGAGGCTTATTCTTAATTTTATATGCCTGGCCTTAGCTTGGCTTGTTTCTTGAGAGCTTTCTTAATTTAAATTAACCCATCTACATTTTGCCTCTAGGCTTTTCCCTTTTCTTCTGTAAATCTTACTTTCACTCTTACTCCATGGCTGGCTGTGTGGCTTGGTGGCTGGCCCCTAGCGTTCTCCTCTCCTTGTTCTCTTGCTCTTTCTCCTTTTTGTGCTCCTTCCAGATTTCTCCTTTTTATTCTCCCTTCCTGCCAACCCAGCCTATTCTTTCTCCTGTCTTGCTATTGACCATGTAGCTCTTTATTAGACCATCAGGTGTTTTAGACAGGCACAGTAATACAGCTTCATAGAGTTAAACAAATGCAACATAAAATAATGCAATACATTGCATTCTTTGCATCATTAAACAAATGCCCCACAGCATAAACAAATGTAACACATATTAAAATAATATTCTATAACACATAGGGTGAAGGCTCAATGTTGGCAACAGCTTTACTTCTCTATGTTCAATAAGTTGAGTAGATTTTGTCTTCAGCAATGGGCCTTGCTTTCAGTTTGTGGACAACCATCTGTAGTCTTAGCAACAGTCTGAGGGTTTTTGTTGTTGTTGTTGTTGTTTTTGGTTTTGTGTGTGTGTGGTTTTTTTTTTTTTTTTTTTTTGGTTCCCATGGTGCCCTTTTGGCTAACAACTCAATTAGATGTAACCAAACACTGGTATTGGAAGCTCTGGAAGCTCATTTGGTGATGAGATGGTCAAGCGAGTCTCTGTCTTCCCATTATTTGGAATTTCAGTTAGATCACCTTCATATATGTATATATTTTAGAAAGCCTCTGTTTTTTTTTTTTTAAAGATTTATTTATTATGTATACAGAAGAGGGTGCTAGATCTCATTACAGATGGTTGTGAGCCACCATGTGGTTGCTGGGAATTGAACTCAGGACCTCTGGAAGAGCAGTCAGTGCTCTTAACCTCTGAGCCATCTCTCCAGCCCAGAAAGCCTCTGTTTTATTAGGGTTCCATACTACCCCTTAAATGGCCCTTAATTTTAGCTGACTTTCCTCATATTTTCTCCATCATTCCACTCCCCCCTTTCCCTCCTCATTTGATCATTCCCAGGCCCACTCCCATCCATCCATTACTATCCTGTTTCTTTTTTCTAATGAGATCTATGTGTCCCCTTAGTGTCTTACTCTATACCTAACGCCTGTGGTTCTACAGATTTTAGCTTGGTTATTTAATTGATTTCATAGCTAATATCCACTTATAAGTGAATACATACCAGTTTGCCTTTCTGGGCCTGGGATACCTCACTCAGGATGATATTTTTTCAGATCCATCCTTTTACCTGTAAGTTTCATGATTTAATTTTTTTCTTTTTTAATTCTGTTGATGAACATCTAGGGTTTTTTGCAATTTCTGGCTGTTATGAATAGAACAGCAATGAATATGGTTGAGCAAGTGTGTATATGTTCAAGAGTGATATAGCTGGATCTTGAGGTAGATCTGTGGTGATACTTTATTTGTGCTGAAATGTGGTGATATTTTATTTGTGCTGAAATGTGCTATTTTATTTGTATGTTAATAAATAAAGCTTGCCTGGAGATCAGTGGGGAAAAGCCAGCCATTTTAAGTAGTCAGGCAGTACACGCCTTTAATCTCTCAGTAGGCAGGATCTCTGTGTGTTCAAGGTCACACTAGGGAACATAGCCAAGTGTGGTGACACATGCCTTTAATCCCAGTACCAACCATAGAGGCCTGGAGGTCTGTTCAGACAGACAGAAAGTGACAGAGCTGTGTTGAAAGAGGAAGTGAGGTAACTAAGACAGCCAATGAGAGGGCAGAACAGCAAGGTAATAAAGGCATGGGTAGACAGGAAGTAACACACATTTGGAAGCTGCAGAGTTGGTGAGGTAGGCTGGCTGGTGGCTTTCCCTATTTTCTTGATCTAAGGCTTTCACCCCTATATTTGGCTCCATGTTTTTTATTTAATAAGACCATTTAGAAATTCATCTACATAAATCTATTCTCATCTTCCTGAAGAACCACCACATGATTTCCATAGTAGCTGTACAGTTTCTACTCCCACCAGTAATGAATGAGTGTTCCCCTTACTCCACAAGCTCGTCAGCATGAGCAGTCACTTTTTTTGTTGATCTTAGCCATTGCGGCGGGTATAAGATGAAAGCTCAAAGTAGTTTTTATTTGCATTTCTCTGATGTCTAAGGATGTTGAACATTTAAGTGTTTCTCAGCCATTTGAGTTTCCTCTTTGAGAATGCTCTGTTTAGATATCAACTCCATTTTTTAATTGGGTTATTTGTTTTCTTGATACCTAGTTTTTATCTAGTCAATAGATTTTATATACTCTATTGACTAAGTATGGAGAGAGTGAACAATCTTGTCTTGTTCCAGATTTAATGGCATTGCTTCGAGTTTATTTCCATTTAAGTTGATGCTGGCCATAGACTTGCTGTACACTACCTTTATTATGTTGAGGTATGTCCCTTATATCCCTAGTTTCTCTCGAACTTTTATCATAAAGTGGTGTTGATTTTTGTCCGATTTGTTGGAGTACAGGCTTTTAAAAAGTATGTCCTTATGCTTCTCTGGATTTCCTTGGTGTCTGTCTTAGGGTTTTATTGTGGTGAAGAGACACTCTGACCATGGCAACTCTTAGAAAGGAAAACATTTCACTAGGACTGCCCTACAGTTTAGAGGTTTAGTCTGTTATCTTCATGGTGGGAAGCATGGTGGTGTACAGGCAAACATGGTGCTATAGAATAAACTGTGATTTCTGTATCTTGATCAGCAGGCTTGAGCTTCAGAGACCTCAAAGGCCACCCCCAGTGACACACCTCCTCCAACAAGGCCATACCTCCTAATAGTGCCATTACTTATGACCAAGCATTCAAACACATGTCTACGGAGATCTTTCCTATTCAAACCACTATAGTATCTGTTGATATTTCTCTCTTTCATCTCTAATTTTCTTTATTTGTATCTTCTTTCTCTTCCATTTAGTTTGGTTAAGGGTTTATCATTCTTTCTGGTTTTCTCAAAGAACCAACTTTTTGTTTTATTGATTCTTTGTATTTTTTGTGTTATTGTTGTTATCTCTATTTTACAAATTTCAGTCCTGAGTTAATTATTTCTTGCAGCCTATCCTTTTGGGTGTAATTTTGTCCTTTTGTTCTAGAGCTTTCAGGTATGGTGTTAAACTGATATTATGAGATGGCTCCTATTTCTTTACAGTGGTACATATTACCATGAAATTGCCTCTTAGAACTGCTTTAATTGTGTCCTATAAGTTTGGGCGTGTTGTGTCTTCTTTTTTATTCATTTATGTCTTGACTCATTTTTTTTATTCAATATTGAGTTGTTTGGTTTTGTAAGTTTGTATGCTTTCTGTTGTTTCTGGTTATTGATATCCTGCTTTAATCCATGGTTGTTAGACAGATAAAAAGGTGGTATTTGAATTTTCTTGTATCTGTTGAGGCTTGCTTTGTGTCCAAGTGTATGGTCAGTTTTAGAGAAAGTTTGATGATGTGCTGAGAAGAAGATATATCCTTTTGTGTTTCCGTGAAATGTTCTGTAAATATTGACAAGAGTGTGTTATTGCAGTCTCCCACTATCAGTATGTGAGGGTCAATATGTGATTTAAGCTGTGTTATAGTTTCTTTTATGAACTTGGTACCCTGTGTTTGGTGCATAGATGTTGGTGGATTTTTCTTTTGATGAGCATGTAATATCATTCCCTATCTCCTCTGATTAGCTTAGCTTTGAAGTCTATTTTGTCAGATATTAAAATGGCTACACCAGCTTGCTTCTAATTAGAAGATCTTTTCCCATTCTTTCACCCTGAGGTGATGTCTGTCCTTGGTGTTAAGGTGTGGTTCTTGGATGCAGCAGAAGGATGGATCCTGTTTTTACTTCCATTCTGTTAGTCTGTGTATTTTTATTGGGAAATTGAGAACATTGATATTGAGAGATATGAGTGAGAAGTGTTTATTGATTCCTGTTATTTTATTGTGGTGGTGGTGGTGTGTGTTTTCCCTCTTTCGACTTACTGGTCTGGGATTATTTATTCCTTGTGTTTTCTTGCGTATGGTTAACCTCTTTAAGTTGAGGTTTTCCTTGTAGTACCTGCTATAGGTATGGATTTGTAGACATTGCTTAAATTTGGTTTTTATCATGGATTGTCTTGTTTTCTTATCTATGGTAATTGAAAGTTTTGGTGGGCATAATAGTCTAGGCTGGCATCTGTAGTCTCTTAGATTCTGTAGAACACCTGTCCAGTTCCTTCTGCCTTTTAAAGTTTCCATTGAGAAGTCAGGTGTTATTCTAATATGTCTGCCTTTATATGTTACTTTGTCTGTTTCCCTTGCAGCTTTTAATATTATTTCTTTGTCCTGTACATTTAGTTTTGATTATTATGTACCCAGGGGACTTTCTTCTTTGATCTAGTCTATATGGTGTTCTGTATGCTTATTGTACTTTGATAGGCATCTCATTCTTTAGATTAGGGGAACTTTCCTCTATGATTTTGTTGAAAATATTTCCTGTGTCTTTGACCTGAATGTCTTCTCCTTCCTCTATTCTTATTCCTAGATTTGATCTTTTTATGGTGTCCCAAATTTCCTGAATGTTTTGTGCTGGAACATTTTTTAGCTTTATCATTTTCTTTCATGGAGGTATTACTTCTATCATGTCTTCAGTGCCTGAGATTCTCTCTTCCATCTTTTGATTTCTGTTGGTGAGGCTTCCTCTGAGGTTCTTGCTTGAGTTCCTAAACTTTTCCTTTCCAGATTTCCCTCAGTTTGGATTTTCCTTATTCATTCTATTTGTACTTTCAGGTCTTGAACTGTTTGAGTCATCTCCACTGTTTGTGTTTTCATAGATTTCTTTAAGAGGACTCATTGATTTCCTCTTTAATGACGGCTGCCATATTTATAAAGGGTATTTTAATGTCTTTTTCTTATGCTTTAGCTATGTTGCAATACTCAGGTCCTGCTGTGGTAGGGTTGCTGGGCTCCAGTGCTGACATACCATTATTGTTTTTATGCTGGCATTTAGGCATCTGGGTTTGGGAAGATTGTAATTCTAGGTGCTGATATCTGGTCTTGTCTTTGTTGGGTGAGTATTTTGTTCCTTGTTTTCAGTTGCCTTCTCTAGATCTTAGGAGAGTGTGGTAACTGTGTATTTCCAGGTAGGAAATTCTTGTGGGATCCTGATAGGTGTGGCCACTGGGGTTCCAGGTAAAATATGTTTCTAGGTATTGGGAGCTGACACAGGAATGGGGATGGGCTAGGTGGGTGGTGTTAAGGAGGTCCACAGGAGGGGGGAAAGCAGGTGTTCCACTAGGATCTGCTTAGTATCTTGGGAGTAGGGTCAGAAAGTGAGGAGAGGCTGTAGCAGATGGTCTGCTACTGAGCTGGGGATGAGACTGGGGATTAGACTTGGAAGAATGGAGGGAGAGGTGAAGATCTGCAGTTAACCTACCTGTTTCACTGGCCAGAGTGACCTTTTGGTTTCCAGAGAATGCCTGTTGGATTGGGGTTTGGGATAAAGCAGTGAGTGGGGAGAAGGAAGTTTAGAGGTGTAGATCTGTGTGATTGACTGGATGGAGATCAGGGCAGGAATGAAGGGGTCCACACAAATGGTCTGCTGCAAAGCCAGGGACGAGACTAGGAGATTGGATTTGGAGGCGAGGAGGGCTAGGTAAATATCTGCATTTAGCTTACCTGTTTCCCTGGCTGGAGGTCCTTAGGGTTCTTAAAAATTTTAATGAATTATCTCCCCCTTTTTTTCTTTTTAGCTTGTTTTTGTTTTTCTTAGACAGTGTCTGTCTAGTCCAAGCTGGCATGACTGTTACCTATGGCTCCTTGTTGGTGAGATTACAGTTGTGTACCAGTACCACCACAGATTATTACCCACTTTAATTTTTAAGAATCCCAAGTCCAGGGCAGGAGTTGGTGGCATACGCCTTTAATACGAGCACTCAGGAGGCAGAGGAAGGTGGATCTCTGAGTTTGAGGCTAGTGTGATCTACAGAGGGAGTTCCAGGACAGCTCTGGCTATACAGAGAAAACCTGTCTCAAAAACAAAACAAAACAAAACAAAAAGAATTCCAAGTCCAGACCAGTTTTCTTAAAACCTGACAGATATTATAAATTTTCATGGTATACTATTTTTTCTCTTGATTTGGTTTGTTGTGGCATTTGAATCCATTGGGAAAGACCAAAGACTTTAGAGTCAATTCAAGTTTAGATGAAATGAATTTATTCCTACTACTAGCAGAAGGACAACAGCCTTAGAGCCAAGCAGCATGCTGTACACAAGAGGTAGTAAGGTGTGCTTTTAAAGGAAGTTATCAGAAAAGTGTGTATTATAACTACCCATGGAATTCACAGTTGGGCAGGAAAATGGTTTTACTTCCCTCGGGTTATTCTTTTCCTGCTATATAGTAAAAAAAAAAGTCCATTTTATCCATTTGCCACAGCGATTAGCAAGTATTTTTTTTCTAAGAGATAAGCAAGGTTTTTTTTTTTTTTTTTTTTTTGGTTTTTCGAGACAGGGTTTCTCTGTGTAGCTTTGCGCTTTTCCTGGGACTCACTTGGTAGCCCAGGCTGGCCTCGAACTCACAGAGATCCTCCTGGCTCTGCCTCCCGAGTGCTGGGATTAAAGGCGGGCGCCACCACTGCCCGGCAATAAGCAAGTTTTATATAAGCAAAAGCAGGTATTAATACTTCCTGGCCCATTTTCCTATTATCTCACGTGCAGGTCACTAGGATCTCCCAAGTATTCCAGAGGAAAAGATCAACGACCCTTCAGGGATGCCTGTCTCCATATTAAGTTTCTTTAGCTACCAAAGGGGACCTGTGCAAATTATTCCTCAAATCTGAGCACTCTAATGACTGGGATACAGCAGTTCATTTATGGGCAGGCAATAATACAGTGCCATCAGGTTAGGGTTGGCTTTTATGTCCCCACAGGTTCCAAAACCTTCACTGAAGGGTATGTGTTTCTAGTAATATGTGAAGAAGCATGTAACAATTTTCACTATAGTTAGTTATAATCCTGTTAAGCGAACATGCCTTTTCATTTCCAACCTGTTCTGCTTTCATTATTGCTGCCCTCCTCGTTCCTGTTGATCTTATCAGAAAATATGTTAGAGTCTGGCCATTCATGTTGGGATTTTGTGTGTGTGTGTTTCAGAAAAATAATTTATTCTTGCTTTCTTTTAGATTTGGAGTCATGTTATAACGCTGAAAATATATCTCCAGAAAATCATACTTATGATATAAATTTACCCACACAGAGCATAAAGCAATTAAGTAAAAATTTTGACCTCCAGGGCTCCAGTTTTAGTAATGGCCCCAAGTACAGTACATTCAAGAGATTACAGGGATATCAAGATGGAGATGCTGATCAAAAGATTAATAACAAGGAAAAACTGCCTACTTACACCTGCCAGACTCTTACTCACAATATAGAAAAAGCATATGAATGTAATGAGTGTGGGAAATACTTTGGTTGTCGTTCAAATCTTATTCAGCATCTAAGTATTCATACTGGAGAGAAACCCTATCAATGTAAGGATTGTGGGAAGGCCTTCAGACTCCACCAACAACTTACAAGACATCAGAAATCTCACAGTGATGAGAGACCTTTTGAATGTGATGAATGTGGAAAGGCCTTTCATCTTCCCACCCTGCTTAAGTACCATAAAACCATTCATACAGGTACAAAACCATTTGAATGTGAGGAATGTGGAAAGTCCTTCAATCGTGTCTCGACTCTTTTTCAGCATAGGATTATTCATGCTGGTGTGAAACCATATGAATGTAACGTGTGTGGGAAAGCCTTTAATCGTCGCTCAAACCTCATGCAACATCAGAAAATTCATTCTGGTGAGAGACCCTTTCAATGCACGGAATGTGGAAAGGCCTTCACTGTTCTGGCACAGCTCACTCGGCACCAGAACATTCATACTGGAGAGAAATCATTTGAATGTCAGCAGTGTGGCAAGATATTCAGTAGTGGCTCATACCTTGCAAGACACCAGAGTATTCATACTAGTGAGAAGCCCTTTGAATGTAATGTATGTGGGAAGGCTTTTAGGCTTCACCTATATCTTTCTGAGCATAAGAAAACTCACACTGATGAGAAACCTTTCAAGTGCAAGCTGTGTGGGTCAGCCTTCAGACGAAAGTACCAACTTAGTGAACATCAGAGAATCCATACTGATGTAAAACCCTATCAGTGCAAGGAATGTGGGAAATTCTTTCGTCGGCGTTCGAATTTTACTGAGCATCAGAGTATTCACACTGGAAAGAAACCATTTGAATGTAAGGAATGTGGGAAAGTCTTTAGACTTAATATACATCTCATTCGACATCAGAGATTTCATAGTGGTGAGAGACCTTTTGAATGTAAAGAGTGTGGAAAGGCTTTTCATTTTTCCAGCCAACTTAATTACCATAAAACCATTCATACAGGTCAAACACCTTTTGAATGTGAGGAATGTGGGAAGTCCTTCAAGCGTGTCTCTAGCCTTGTTGAACATAGGATTATTCATGCTGGTGTGAAACCATATGAATGTAATGAGTGTGGGAAAGCCTTTAATCGTCGCTCAAACCTCATGCAACATCAGAAAATTCATTCTGGTGAGAGACCCTTTCAATGCACGGAATGTGGAAAGGCCTTCACTGTTCTGGCACAGCTCACTCGGCACCAGAGCATTCATACTGGAGAGAAATCATTTGAATGTGAGCAGTGTGGATCAGCTTTCAGACTTCAGTACCAACTTACTCAACATCAGAGAATTCATACTGATGTGAAACCTTTTCAGTGCAAGGAATGTGGAAAGGGCTTTATTCGTGGTACAGGCCTTAGAATTCATGAGAGAATCCACACTGGTGAAAAGCCCTTTCAATGTAAGGAATGTGGTGAAGCCTTTCAATATCATTACCAATTTCTTGGACATTTTAGAATTCATACTGGCAAGAATCCTTATGAATGTAAAGAATGTGGGAAGTACTTTGCTCGTGGTGGAGATCTTAAAGTACATCAAAGAATTCACACTGGTGAGAAACCTTACCAGTGTTAAGAATGTGTGAAGTCCATTAGTTGAAAATCAGACTTGGTTTCACAAGCTAATATTCATATTAATAAGCCTTCTGATGTAAGGAATATGAAAAAGCCTTCAGTAATTCTAAGCTAGTTATGTATTAGAGAATTCATAATGGTAAGCAACTCTATGAATATAAGAAATGTGGGAAAATGTTTAGATTTAGTTCAGCCTTTACTGCACAGTGATGAATTTATACTGGTATGAAACTCTTATCAGTGTAAAGAATGTGAAAAGACATTCAGTTTGAGCTCAGGCCTTCTTCAACTTAAAGGAATCCATGCTGGTGTGAAATGCTATAAATGCAAGGAATGTGGGAACATTTATAGAATTAGCTCAGCTCTTAAAGCTCATCAGAGAGTTCTTGTAGGTCTGAAACCCTGTGAATATGAGGAATGTGGGAAAACCTTTATTGTAAATGGTGAGCCTACACATCAGAAAATCCATCATCAGGAGTCCTATGCATGTAAAGAAGGTGAACAAGCCTTTGTATGGAAATTTTACTAACATTGGAGGACTCATTGGCAAGACTGTGACTAAAAAGAATATGGGAAGAACTTTAGTCTGCCCTCAGATTTGGTCAACATCAGAGTATTCATACTCTTTTTTGTTGTTGTTGTTTTTTTTTTTCATTTTTCTTTATTAAGAAATTTTCACTGGGCGGTGGTGGCGCATGTCTTTAATCCCAGCACGAAGCCAACCTGGGCTACCAAGTGAGTCCCAGGAAAGGCGCAAAGCTACACAGAGAAACCCTGTCTCGAAAAACCAAAAAAAAAAAAAAGAAAAGAAAAGAAAAAAAAAAAAGAAAAAAAAGAAATTTTCTACTCACTCTACATACCACCCACAGATCCCACCTCCGCCCTCCTCCCACCCCCCAGAAGTATTCATACTCTTGATGCCAAGAAACCCTTAGAGAATCAGAGTGTGGGGAGTCTGTTGTTCAGAGATGATACTCTATTGAGAATGTCAGACAATGTTGGCCTTTATGTTTTTGATTACTCTCATCTTGTTAATTCTATAAACTTAATTTGTCAAACACTATTCACCCAGGACAGTCAGCTTAGGGAGAGTAGTTATTGGAACTAGGTTTATCTGAGGTACCTTCCTTGTCACCATTAATATCCCATGGCTCCTGTGATATTAGGCACAATGTTTACTTTCTGCCTAATTTGTTAATGGCAAGCACAGTACCAGACAAAATTTTTGGAAACAGTACAATAGATATAAAATCCTTGAAGAGTATTTGGTTCATGCCCATATTCTGTAAAATGACTTTTAGAGTGTTCTTGCTTTTATTGCCTGGAATGTAACTGATAAGAAAGACAAATTTAATTGCAGATAGTTTAGAAAAGCCTCATACATTCCTTCACTATTCAATTTAAATAACTTCATTCTGGATAAAATCTGATGCCTGAAAATGTATGTGAAAGTATTTTTGTTGAGAATCCATTCCTTAAGTATTTGTGTGAAGAAGTTAAAAACACAGCTGTTGATGAATAAGTACTTTTTAAAGGGGTTCACTACATAAAAATTTCAAAAGGTTTTCCCTGTAATTTATGCTCTTGGTTCATCATTAAGATAAACTATACATTTGTGACAGGGCACGATATTACAGAGTCTCATCCATTGCATAGTCTTGCTGAATCCATTTTAGGGGTGGATAGAATTTGACTTCTGATAGAGAATCTCATGGAAAACTACTGAACTGTATTCTCGGAACTAGAGGTTGTGATTTCCCAGCTTATTTATCCTGGCTTCTGTTCAACTGCTTGCATGTCCTCCTGTAGCTAACTACTTATTTTGGCTTCTGTTAACCTGCCTGCTTGGGCAAAACCTCCCCCTGCATCTGCTGAGCAAGATAACAGGATGTGGTTTTTGCTTTTAATAGCTTCTTGCTCTATATGCTTGGGGCTACACTTGGGTCTCCACTACCAGAGTGTAGTCCAAGCTGGCTGGAATAAAGAGTTTCAGTTGGCTATAAACTCTGAGTGGTTGTCTTTGGTGACCTCCCCATAAAACATTAACAAAAATAACCAAAATTTGCTGGAAGGTGGTAGTGTAAGTTAATCCTAGCATTTAAACCCAGCCTGGTCTCTACTGTAGTTGGGTTTTTTTGTTTTGTTTTGTTTTTCACTCTTTGGTCTTTGGGTGGCCCGCCATGCAGCTCACAAACACATGCAGGCTTATTCTTACTTATAGATGCCCAGTCTTAGCTTGACTTATTTCTTGCCAGCTTTTCCTAACCTAAATTATCCCAATCTACCTTTTGCCTCTAGGCTTTTATCTTTCTTTGTTTCCTTCTTATTCCACGGCTTGCTGTGTAGATGGGTGGCTGGCCCCTGATGTCCTCCTCTCCTCCTGTTTTTGTTCCTTGATCTTCTCTTCCTAGATTTCTCCTATTTATTCTCTTTGCCTGCCAGCCCTGCCTATCCTTTCTCCTGCCTAGCTATTGGGCATTCAGCTCTTCATTAGAACAATCAGGTGTTTTAGACAAGCAAAGTAACAGCTTCACAGGATTAAACAAATGCAGCATAAAAGAATGCAACATATCTTTGTATCATTAAACAAATATTCCACAACATAGATGAATATAATACATTTCAAAATAACATTCCACAACAGTCTACAAAGTGAGTTTCAGGACAGGCAGGGCTGTTTTACAGAGAAACCCTGTCTTGAAAAACCAAAAAAAAAAACAAAACAAAACAAAAAAAAAAAAAAGTGTCTTCCTATCTCAAAGATCTGGACTAGAAGTGGATTCACCCACTTCAAGCAGAAAATGTCTCACAGGTATGTGTTCCATTATAGTTCATTCCAGATATAGTCAAGTTGACAACCAAGAATAGCCATCACACCACCAAAATAAAGAAATTGGAGGGAAGATATCACCTTGCAAGATGCTCTATGTTCATGTTTGTGTTACATGGAAGCATAAATGGACGTGTGTATGTTACAGGATGCTGTGTGGTCATGTGTGTGCAATGTAGAAAGAGATGTGTGTGTTTCTATGGTGTCAGTTATTGAAGAAGCAATATATTTACAAGCTTTGTCTTCCTGGTTACAATTCGTCAAGAAATCTTAGGGAGACAAGCACTCTCACTGGAGGAAGTCCAGTTTTACCAATAGTGTTGAACGTGAGGAGTAGATGAAGCCTTGAGTGAGTGTGTAAGGAGTGGATGCAGTCTTGAATGAATGTGTGTTGCTGACATGAGCATGGACATTGCCACTTCAAGGACCCCAATGCCCTAAGTCTCAGCTAAGATATAGAAAACAAACACAAAAACAAAACCCTAGGTGATTGTTGTAACAGGCCCCTAGACCTTAGTACAATCCACTCCATGATGGAAGTACCATTCATGCCATAGACACAACACATAGACAGTACTATTTGCCAAAACAAAACAAAAACCTAATCCATTGAAGCCCATAGTTATGGGAAAGTCTCTAAATGTAGTAACCTTGCTTTTTGCCTTTGTAATTCTACTTCTGGAGACCTATTCATGTTAGCTAAACTATGTCAACCCAGGATATTGTTCTGGTGCTTAAAAGCTCACCTTGAGAAAGGCTTGGGGATGGATGCACTGGGATCCAGAACACCAATGTAGTTACTGGCTAGCTAATGAAGACTTTCTATTGGCTTAAACCCTACTCAGAGTAGTCTTCTCTGGTGGATAATCATACATTTCTAGAGACCTGACTCATATCTCTAGAGACCAAACATCAAGACACTAGGGACCTCAGAGACCTTCAGACCAGGGAACCATGTTTAGGTCAAGGGAGTGTGCAATGTGAAGACTTTCCAGGTTCCCAGGACTCCCCTTGATCAGTCACTGCCTAACACTTGGGAAGAGTCTGACACCTCTACCCTAAAAGGAAACAAATTAGAAAGTCTCCTGGTCTGTTACCTCTGGAGGTAAGTCTGGTTAAGGTGTTATGCTCAGATTGTGACCCCAAAGAGACCACCGAAGACCTTGGATGTCCAGAATGCAACAACAAGGTTTATTGTAGATACAAGTCTAGTATCTACAAGTCTAGACAGGGAACTCATTCCTACACCCAATACAGTGAGGCAGGGAGGAGTTGCTCTTTCTTTGTGAGGCTAGCTTTTTAAAGGCAAAACCCATAAGCCCTTCAGGGGGGTTGGGGGCGTTTTGCACAGGTGTAACTTGGATTGGTTTATTTTTATCTCTGTTCTCTTTTAATTGGGTGAGGGTATGTAACCTTTGAATTTACTGGTTGGTGGTTACAATTATCACTTTGGGGGCAGTCCAGCACAAGTCCCAGGCTTTGTCCTTGAGCCGCCATAGGGGCTGGCTGGCCAAACACGTACTGACTGTGGGGACTGGCTCAGTGGTCCAGGCTCTGTCCTTGAGCTGCCATGGGGGCTGGCTGGCCTAGCACATCACGCACATAACTCTAAGTTGGTGAGGGGCCCCAGACAGTAAACATCTGGCTGAACTTTGAGCAGTCAGAGTATGTGCAGAAAGAGAACTACTGCAAGGACTATGTCTTTTGTTCATGGCCCTCCCAGAAACTGCTTGCTCAAGTCTCAGGAAACTGAAATTGAGGCCTGATCTCTGAGAGAAGACTGAGCAGCCTGTTATGGCATCTGCTTGGTCCTTTCAAAGGCACCTTCTGTTTAGGAAACAAAGGAAAGGCTGGATGTGGCTGCTGATCCAGTGTCCATGAGTTAAACATTCAAAAGTCAGCTGGTCTGTTCAGGTGTATGAATGTGTGATGGCCATGCCTGGTTGTCTTTACTATGTGTGTCTCTGTCAGCTCTGATGATAGGAGAAAGAGATCTAAAATGAAAGAGGGAGTGATTCTTTCTGGGATTGTAGCCATCATCTGCCACCCCTATGATGACTTCCCTCAGTCTTGTGTGCAGACCTGTGTCCTGGCCCCCATTCACATAGTGACTGTGGATGCAGCAATGGCTGCTGCTGTTGCTATGACAATACTGGCAGCTATGGTGGGCATTAGCCATCATGGCCCAAGTGAGAGTTTTGCAGATGAGGACAGATATGATGTCTGTTTCACAGGAAAGCTCTGGACCTTCTGCCTCCCAGCTCCCTCTTATTGGGGACTCAAACACTTTTGGCTCACAATCTTGCTGGCCCCAAGAATATATTATGGAGATTCAGCTGTGTATTAAAGCTATACTATGACCGACCAAGGGTCTGTCAAATGAGAAGCCATTTATCATGGAATATTTGGTGTTATACAGCCTTAATATTCAGCTGTGCCTTGCTATGAATTTCTTGTGGGCCCATATATTACTAGACCATTTGGCAAACAGTTCAGCTTCTCAGATCTGCAGAACCTCTAGTTAACTCCCCTGCTGAGCCTAGGAGACAAGCAGGCTGCAGATGCATAGCTTTGCTTCTTTTGAAAATGAAGCTCAGACCATCCCCTTTCTTTATGCCTAGGGGCATGGCAGAGAGATTGACTGAGGACAATAGGGCTTTTGGCATAACCAGGTGCAGTAAGGACTGGAGTGGAATTCCAGAGGCAGACACAGATCTGCATGGTCAGAGCGAAGAGAGGAAGATATTCTGTAGAGGGTAAAGCAGATCTCTTGTAGAGTTTATCAGGGCCAGGGCTAAGGAGCCAGGAAGGATAGATGGAGGACGAAGGAACAGAGAATGAAGATGAGTCCAAAAGCATAAGGGCTTGGTTATTACCAGGGCTATGAGGGGACAGAAAAAGTAGGCACAAAGAGGAACTGAGACTCAGGATGGAACTGAAGCTGTATAGATAGAGTTTTGTCATAAAGGAATAAAGTAAATGGACAAAAGAGCATGGTATATGTAGATTCCTTCCCCTCAGACACACAATGCCAGATGTAGCATCTTTCCTAGGACTCTAGGAGGAATTTTCTCAGGGATGGCCTTGGGAAAATTGTGTTATCTTTATTACAGAATATAAAAAATCCTGTTCTCAGGCCTCTGGCTCCCGGAGCAATTGCTTGTTTCATCACTTGACTCCATCTCTTGGTCCTGATTGGCCCTGTTTCCTGTATGGAGGCAGGAAAAGGCCCCAGCCACCTAAGTGGAATGCATATAGAGGAGGAGTAATAGTTTCCCTTCATTACCTCTCCTGTCTGCTCTAAGCAGCCTGTTGTACCCAGTAAAAAAATTCCCTCCTTCCTTTTTCATGTATTATGTCTTATTTTCAATCAGTAATTTATATAATTGGAAAACCCAAAACCTACCATTCTCTGAAGAGTAGAAAAACCACACCTGGCTGGGTTGGAGGGATCACTGCTGGACAATGCAGCCAGGATAGAATGGATTTTCCCTTCTGTTCAACATTGGCCAAGGAGCCAATTTTCTCTAGGCCCTTTTTAGAATGATTAAAGACAGCTGCTAAAAAGATTCCTTTTTCACCCAGTCAATGCCTGATATTAGAAAAAAGTTTATAAAAATTAGATGGATTAAAAGATATAAATAGGTCCCAGTTCATGGGGGCAGCTCAAAAGGTATTTAACAAAAATAACAACAAAAAACTGGTTGAGAGGCAAGATGTTCTGTATAAACTAAAAGCCACCATTACTTTCACTATTGATGAGACACAGACTACAGATACCCAGCAAAATTTTGGTGTCTTGTTCTCTGTCAGAAGAAAGTCTCCTAGTTGAAAGTCTTGCTCCCATCAAAAGATACAGATGGACTGTCTTTTAGATTGACAACAAGATTCCTAGAGGTGAGGGCAGAAACTAACTCCCCAGGACTGGTCCAACACCAAGTTCTGCTAACCAGTTCAGCTACCCCTGACCAGATTAAACAATACCCAATTATAGTTGGAAGGTTTCTCCATCCCACCAAGCCCCTGCAGTCCTGTGGCCCGCTTATAGAATAATTATTCAGAGGCTTAATATTATTTATAACTGCTCGGTTATTAGCTCAAGCTTATTACTGATTAGCTCTTATACTTAAATTAACCTATAATTCTTATATATGTTTAGCCATGTGTCTTGGTACCTTTTCTCAGTTCTGCCTTGTCATCTTGCTTCCTCTGTGTCTGGCTGGTGACTCCTGACTCAGCCCTCCTCTTCCCAGAATTCTTCTTTCTGCTTGCCCTGCCTATACTTCTTGCCTGGCTACTGGCCAATCAGCATTTTATTTATCAACCAATCAGAGCAACAAATATCCATAGCATACAGAAAGACATCCCACAGCACCCAATGAACCTCAAAACAAAAAGGGAAGTTGCAGTCCATATTGCCTGTCTTAGAGAGATGGACTTGGTATGCACCTCTCCTGCCTGTGAAGAAACCTGGGAGCCCACCCAACATCTGAGGAAAATGAATAAGAGGGGAGAGACCATCTACCTACCCCATGCATGTAAACCTATACACTCCCATGAGTCTGATTCCTTCGGAGAAACAGGTGTACACTGTTTTGAACCTGAAAGATGCATTCTTCAGCCTCCCATTGGCAGAGCTGAGTCAACCCATATTTGTTTTTAAAGTGCCTGACTCAAGGGAGGTTACAGAGGGCAACTTACCTGGACTAGGTAGCCCCAAGGATTTAAGATTTTTCCTGTTTGATGAGGCACTAAGTGCTGACCTCTTGCCCTTCCATCAAAGGTTTCCTGGGACCATACTCTTATGATATATAGATGACCTCCTCTGTTGTGATATTTTGTTTGTGTTCTGACAAATAAAGCTTGTCTGAAGATCAGAGGGTGGAGCTAGCCACTAGTTAACTATAGAGGTCTGGAGTTCTGTCCAGACAAGAGACAGGAAGTGATATGGCTGGGCAGAAAGAGGAAATGATAGGGTGGGGCGGAGACAGGAGCTTGGCCCTTTTCAGTCTCAGGAGTCAGAGAAGTAAGAGGTGAGTGTGGCTGCTCCTTTGCTTCTCTGATCTTTCAGCTTTTACCCTAATATCTGACTCCCAGTTTTATTGATAAGACCAATTAGATTCATGCTTCACTCTTCCTAGACTGTAAAACTAAAATAGGTTATAAAAGGACCATGTAGAGACTATTGTAAGAGTATAGACCAAGGGCTACAGTGTCACCTCAGAAAGCCCCACTTTTTACATCAGTGGGTACCTGATGAGAGGAGGCAAAAGGAACCTGTCTCAGAGTAGGATTGCTGCCATTCTTCAGATACCAACACTAAGACTAAGAGTTATCTTATCCTCATAGCACCCTGAGCAGTTGAGGCCTTCTTCTGTGGAAGACCAGAATGCTGACTATCTATTGCCTGCATAACCCACTCCTAGGCCCTACTCCTGGACTACCTTCATGTCTAGTTTGAGAAACCCATGGCCATAATCCTGCTAACCATTTGCCTGACGGTGACCTGTAGGTACTCATCCATTACTGTTTTGAGATGACTTACCCTGAAAGATTTTGATGCAGGGCTCTACCCAGATGCAAGAAGTTTCATTAAAGATGAAAGCAGGCATGTGTTGGCTACAATAGTTATTTTAATTGAAATGATTAGGATCCAACCCTTAGGGACAGGTACCTCAGCCCAGAGAACAGAACAGATAGATATTACCCAGATTCTCAGATGGGCAAAAGGAAAACCCACCACCATACAGACAGACACTCTCTATACCCTTGCTACCATGCATATCCACAATACTATCTAGAGAAAGAGTGTGGCAGGGTATTTGATCACACTATGAACCCTGATATTGTGTTATTTACTGGAAAAATCTGTTTCTAGCTGTGGTGTGCTTCAGCCCTAGCACACACCTTTAATCCAAGAGCTTTCTGCTTATTGTAAACAGGATTAAATAAAAACAACATTCCATAGGTCAAGCAGTGGATCATGCAACCAATTGACAGGAAGTAACCATAGAAAGTAGGAGGGAGTCAAAAGGATAGATAGAGAGATGCAGAGGAAGTAGAAAAGAAGAATGTTGAGTTGGAAGAGCTTTGCTTGAGATGGTGTAGGAGAAAGCTCTTTCTGGGACATCAACATGAGGAGGAAGGTCAGTCAGGTGTTTTCTCTGCCTCTCTGAGCTAGCAGGTTTTCACCCCAGTATCTGACTCTAGAGCCTTTATTGGTAAAATTAGATGATTGAGATTTTGTTAAAAACAACAAAAGAGCTGGGCAGTGGTGTTATATACCTTTAATCCCAGCACTCAGGAGGCAGAGGTAGGTGGATCTATGTGAGTTTGAGGCCAGCCTGGTCTACAGAGTGAGTTCAAGGACAGGCTCCAAAGCTACACAGAGAAACCCTGTCTTGAAAAAACGACAATAACAAAAAAACAAAACAAAACAAAAACCAACCAACCAAACAACAACAACAACAAAACAAAAACAACAACAACAAAAGAGGGCTTCTCACTGATGGGGAAAAGGATGTTAAAAACAGAGAAAATCTTGGCCCTCCCAGAGGCTATTTAGTGTCCTCTATGAGTTGCTATCCTCCACTGCCAACAACATCAAAAAAATTCTGGCATATGGGAAGTGGGGAAAACCTGGTTACTCATACTCTATGCCATAGGAATGGACACGGGATACATTTGCTATCTAGACTATATGTCCCACTCTTCTTGGTCCCTAGTCCTTTGGGTTCTAACAAAGATCTTCTACCCATACCAAAGCTCCAATCAACTCTTCCCTCTAAAGAAACTACCTCACTTAATACATTTCAAGTCACAGTCCTGACTCCCACTCTCTAGGAAGCTGAAGGATCTCCATCCCTATTTTCTACTTTTGTCAAGGTCCACCACTTAGTTAATCATTCCCAGCTAGAAATCAGTCAGGATTGCTTGTTATGCTTAGACCCCCTGTGGTAGTTTGAATGTAGTTGTACCCATAATCTCATAAGGAACAGCACTATTAGGAGATGTGGCCTTGTTAGAGGAAGTATGCCACTGTAGAGGCAGGCTTTGAGTTTTTCTATGCTTAGGATACTACCCAGTGTCTCAGTCAACTTCCTATTGCCTGAAAGATGTAGGACTCTTAGTGGCTACTTCAGCACTGTGTCTGTCTGCGCACCACCATGTACCCTTTCATGATGATAATGAGTGAACCTCTGAAACTGTAAGCAACCCACCACAATTAAATGTTTTTCCTTTATAAGAGTTGCTGTGGTCATGGTGTCTCTTCACAGCAATAGAAACCCTAACTAAGACGGCCCCAGTCCCCATACTACATAGGGATAGGAACTAACCAGACTGTCAGCCCCTTGACTGACAAAACTCATTGTGACTTTACAGCCCAAATTAACATTAGAGAACTATAAGTGTCCATGCTTACTTACTGGGCCATGGTTACCTGATAGAGCTGTTAGGAATGACACCAGGCCAGTTGGCAGGAAACACAGTAAGAATGAGGCTGTGACAGTTTTATTGAGAGCAACCATATTTTATGCCCTTATCAGAAACAGAATATAATGGTGATTGCCAGGATCAATACAGTTGTAGCTGCCAAGATACAATGATGTTTGGAAACTTTAGAAGGCACATGAGATTAATGTCTAAGACAAACTGTCATGTCAAGCTTCAATACTTCCTTGACTTCCAAGGTAACATACAGAGAAACACAAAGTGGCCTGAATGCTTCACAGCCTGAGGGAGTGTATCATTCTCCCATGAAGTAAAAGGCATGCAGTACTCCAGGAGCCATGGACTCTAACCTGAAAAACCTATGACACATGCCTCTCAAGGCCGGCAGGCCAGGCCAACTCCGTGGTTCCCTGCAGATGAATTACAAGGGCCTGGAACCTGTCTAATATCCAAAACCTTTAACCTAATCTCTTACTCTGATGCCTGCTGTTCTGCCTTGTGGGTTAACTCTTCTGGACAAGAGCAATGTTACTGAGTCTATGAGACTACTCAGTGGGCATGTGGAAATGGTTTGACTAAATGTGCCTCTTCTGATGCTTTCCAAACTGAGAAACACCTTTTATGCATCTTAGTACACATTTTTCCCATACCTAAATAATGATGAAGAAGGGAAAAGACATTTTAATAGGGACCCTGGACCACAAATGACAAAAGAGTGTGCCTGTCCTCATTCTACTCCTGGTTGGAGCTGGCACAAGCTGGCTTAACAGCCATAGGCACATGTGATATATTGTGTACCCTAATAAACTTGCCTGAGGATCAGAGGACAGAGCCAGCCACTAGATTACACATAGAGGTCAGGTAGTGGTGGCACACACCCTTAATCCTATCACTTGGGAGGCAGAGATCCATCTGGATCTCTGTGAATTCAAGGCCACACTGGAGACAGAGCCAGGCAGTGGTGGCACACACCTTTAATCCCAGTACTGGGAAGCACACATGCCTTTAATCCCAGGAAGTGACATGCCTGGGCAGAGAAAGGTGTATAAGTCATGAGGAGATAGGAAAAAGGCAGTTCAAATGAGACCCTTTTGGGTGAGGACTCAGAGGCTTTCAGTCAGGATTCGTGGAGATAGAACTGGCTGAGGAGTTGGCAAGTGAGGCTTCTGTGGCTTACTCTGCTTCTCTGATCTCTTAGCTTTCACCCAAATATCAGGCTCTGGGTTCTTTATTATAAGACCATCTGAGATTCAAACAACATCTAGCATCCAAATTTGGTCATGAATTCACAAAAAAGCCACTTGCCTGTTGCCTTGCAGGACTGGGCTCAGGGCTGAGCTGCTCGTGGCTGGAATCTCCCCCCTGGCTGGGCTGGATTCCTGAACCTGTTGGCTAAGTTTTTGTTGCAGCCTCTCTGTAGCAAATTCCGTAGGTTTTTTGGCTCCCAAACCAGAGAGTTAGCCACTTTCACACACTTCCCCCATGCAGAGGCTGGATCGTTGGCTTCTTCTCGCCTGGTGGGTTGTGGGCTCTCCGTGGATCCCCATCTCAGGCTGCTAGGAAGTAGCTGCCTTGAAACTTGCTGAGACTTCTACTGTTCTGTGCAAAAGCAGTCAGTTTCACATCTGAGTCATCGTTGTTGGCAGATTTGGTGAAACAATTGGGATTTCTTAAAGGGAGAAATTAGTTAAGAGATTTTTTTCCCACATTAAAAAATGGGAAACATTTTTACAATGAAAGAAATTTGGTCTCTGTTTGATAATACAACTGACAGTCTGAAAATGGTAAAATTAAATGAGAGGATAATTAATGTAGACGGGACTTATGTAATGTCAATTATAAATATTATTTGTTTGATCATTTTTGTTTGTCATTTAAAAAGTTGGTTAATATGAGTGCTAAGATAAAAGTTGTAGAAAAACCTGTTAAAACAGATCATAGAGATATTCAGACCCAGACAGAGGAATTTAAAGGTGAACCAATCTCAACATTGCGTTATATGGTTACAGAGAAACAGCCTAAGGCTTTCAAACAGCCAACCTTAATCTATCCAGTAACCTTACAGGAACTGCCAAATGCTCAAGGCAGTGTAAGAGCTGACTGGACTCCTATGCAAATGTTAGATTTGAGGAGATTCAAAGAAGCTATAGTCTTATATGGTAGGCATTCCCTGTTTGTGAAACAGATGTTAAACTTGTGGTCAACTTGTAATGGAATTATCCCTCAACACTGGGGAGACTTGATTACAGCACTCTTGGAGCCTGACCCTCAATTTCAGTGAAGGACCTGGTGGAAAGATGAGGCTAAGACCATTGAACAACAATGAAGTAGGGCTAGAGGTATGGAAACCTCCCAAGATCAACTTCTTGGAGAGGGAGATTATGCTAATGTAGAAAGGCAATCTCTTTCTTTTTTTTTTCTTTTTTTTTTTTTTTTTTTGGTTTTTCGAGACAGGGTTTCTCTGTGTAGCTTTGTGCCTTTTCCTGGAACTCACTTGGTAGCCCAGGCTGGCCTCAAACTCACAGAGATCCACCTGGCTCTGCCTCCCGAGTGCTGGGATTAAAGGCGTGCGCCACCACCGCCTGGCGCGAAAGGTAATCTCTATATGATGACCACACCCTGGCTTTATGCCAAATGGCAGCCTTGAATGCTTGGGACAGAATTGAAGAAGTAGGAAAGAAAACTGAGTCATTTACAAAAGTTATACAGGGCCCAAAAGAAACCTTCATGGATTTCTTACAAAGGCTGTCTTCAGCAATAAACAGAATGATACCAAATTCAGAAGCTAAACAGATAATAATTGAATCTCTGGCTTTTGAAAATACTTATGCACAATGCAAAAGGGAAATTAGGCCATTAAAGGCAAGGTCAGCACCCTTGGAGGAATGGATCTGAGATATAATGAATATTGAGTCTCGTGACCATGATGATGCTTGGATAGGAGAGGTGATTTCCAGAAATTTGAAGAAAAATAGTAATGTCAGATGTTTCAATTTCAGTAAACAAGGACATCTAAAAAGGGACTGTAAACAGTGTGTTCCTAGAAACAATGTTTTTTCAAGGAACAATGGTGACAGACCACCCCTCCCTTCTGGATTATGCAGAAGGTGTGCCAAAGACAGACACTGGACTAATGAATGCAGATCAACAAGGGACAGACAAGGTAATCCTTTGCCTTTGCCATAGGGAAATTCCCTGAGGGGCCTCTTGCAGGCCCCCATGACAAATTTGGTTTAGTCCTTTCCTGTCATGATGGAAGAAACCCCTTCCCAGAGCAATTTAAGTACCCAATGCCTATTGTAAAAAACAAAACAAAACAACAACAACAACAACAACAACAACAACAACAACAAAACAGACTACTCTGGATGATAGAACAGCTTTAGAAAATAAAACAAAAATTTAAAGAGAAACCATGAATCAAAATTGATAAAGATTAGATTTGGAAACTCCCCAAAGTTAGGGTTGAGGAAGGGTTTTGTTTTTGTCTTTTCAGGAAAATAAAAACAACCATCTTGAGGAATTTAAAGACCTTTGGATAAATAAGCATCAAAGAAGAAAGAACTACCTGGAAAAATTACCAAGAAAAGGAATAATCTGATCCAATGCGATCTTTGAAGTCTCCAAAAAGATGTTGGGATCCCACAACGATGATTCCACGTGGACTATGATAATGCCATTAAGCTGATGAACACAACCTAAAGATCAGCTCTGGATTACAAACCCCTTAGGACAATTTCAAGATGATCCAGCCTCACAGACTATTCAAGCAAGGACTTGAGACAAGCCTTGCACTTTCCAATTATGCAGAGACCTGACAATAAATGATACAGCTGTCTCCCCCAGGACTTGACATTTAACCCAAAAATTTTTTTTCAGGATCCCCTAAAAATGCTTTTACCCCCCAGACAAAAGGAAGTAATTTTAAGAACATGATGCCTATATTCCCAAGAGGTGGGGTTGGGTGGTTTTTGGTCATTCAATGGGTCATGGATAATTGTGACTGTTTAGGATGGTTGTTTACAAGTTGTTAATTTTGAATGTTCAGGAAAACATCTAAAGAAAGGAAATTAGATTCAGGGTTCTTGTTTGAAAAAAAAGAAAAGAAAAAAAGGATATAGATAAGAGGTAGATTATTGAATCTACTCTGAAAAAAAGGATATAGAAATGATAGAGAAAAGGGTAGATTATTGAATCTACTCTGAAAGAAAAAGGGGAGGATATGGGTATGATAAGATAAAAATGTAGATTACTGAATCTAATGTTAAAAAGCAACTATTAGTTTTAAATATTTTACATTGGATTGGATTTTTGTATATTATATACAAATTATGTATATTGATAAAATTTGAGATTGATTTGTTAGAAAATACTGTATATATATATTTCTAATCTTGTTCAAGGTATTGTACCTATATAGATCATTTAACAATGAAATGCAAATTACTAGTCCTTGCAAGTTATTATTATCAACTAATTAGGACATAAAGAAATACAAGTTAGTAGTCACCTATTACAATCAAACTTGCAGTCATATAGGTATGTTTTCAAGGTCAAACAGAAATACATTTTAGATAGATATGTCATCTTCAAACACTTCAGAGATCTACAGAATATGGCATTTAAGATGTTTTAATAACACAGATTTTTTTTTTATGACAATGAGACATGTCTGCTCCTGGCAGCACCAATCTACTTCAGAGAAGATGATGGGCATTGAAGAAACTCCATATCAAGTTTACTTTCACTGTGGTAAATGTTAGCCACTGGGCAAGAAAATGTCCTTGCCTCAACTGCTGACATTATGCTGTCCAAAATTGACAAGCAGGACACAAAAGAAAGGACTGCCAAACCTTGCCAAGACAAAGTAGGACAGCTCTTCAGAAAATCCTGCTTCACAGATGAGTCTGTCAGATATGCTAGGCTTGTAGGCAGAAGATGAATGCCCCAACATTGCAGAGAAATCTTGGGTGACTGTCCAGGCAGTCAGCTGTTTCTGTCATTTCTCACATTTTTTTTGGAAGTCAGTTGTTTGCACTTCCTGCTTACTTAGTTAATATAACTTCCTTCTCAGGTCTCTGACTGAGTTGAAGGTTAGATAGTTATAGATATAGTTTTCCTTGTTAACAAATTCAGAAAAGAAACTCACTAAAGAGGTTTTTAAAAGTGTATAAGATTAAAAGACATCAAAAGATAGCTTTGTTTTGGTAATACAAGTTAGGATAGAAAGTCAATTAGGTACATTTGGGACTCACCAAAATAGGATAAATAATGGAATATTTTCTCTGAATTTGTCAAATGTTGATGGACTGGACATCATTAATGTAATTCTTGACTGTATATATTGTGTATACTTATTGTACTCATTGTATATAGTTTTTTATGTTAGTTATAACCTTTTATTATTTTAGATAAAAAAGGGGAAATGTGGTGATATATTGTGAACCCTAGTAAACTTGCCTGAAGATCAGAGGACAGAGCCAGCTACTAGATTACACATAGAGGTCAGGCAGTGGTGGCACACACCCTTAATCCTATCACTCAGGAGGCAGAGATCCATCTGGATCTCTGTGAGTTCAAGGCCAAACTGGAGACAGAGCCAGGCAGTAGTGGCACACATGCTTTTAATCCCAGGAAGTGACATGGCTGGGCAGAGAAAGGTATATAAGTCATGAGGAAACAGGAAAAAGGCAGTTCAACTGAGACCCTTTTGGGTGAGGATTCAGAGGCTTTCAGTCTGAGGATTCATGGAAATAGGATCAGCTGAGGAGTTAGCAAGTGAGGTTGTCTATGGCTTTGCTCTGCTTTTTTGATCTTTCGGCTTTCACCCCAATATCTGGCTCTGAGTTTTTTATTACAAGACTGTCTAAGATCTGAACAACAGGCACATCAGCCTTTTTTCAAGGGAGATAAAAACTTGAAGAAACTGGGAAGGCCCGAGCAGCCAGCAAGCAGGTGAGAGATCTACTGCACCACCACCGCTGCCACCCACTGGACTCAGTTCCTACAAGACCCACTCTACCCCACCCCACCTACCCAGCATCCTCCCTTAAAACAGTCCTCTCCCACACAGTCAGCAGACCCTATATACGCAAGCACCACCCACAACAGTTGGAAGAACAGGTGAGTGACTGGTCTCCCAGCTGAACTGCCCTGACCTCCAGGCCCTAAGCCGCAGGGAATTTAAAATCTTGAGCTGGCAGCCATGATATTATAATGTTTAGTACTCTGCTAGCAGAATTTTATTGGTTAGTGTTAGCAAGAAAGAGAGAGAGAGAGAGAGAAACCTGGAACATGCTTTTAATTTTCACTTGAGATAAGCCTTATTATCTAAGACAAACCTCAAGGCACCTGTTTTCTTTATTAGTTTAGCATCCAGGAGACACAGGTGATCAATTACTAAGGACATGTAATAGTAATGGATTGTTATATTAAAGTCTGTTTTTTGCAGAGTCCAGACACTTTTGAGTCTGGGGATGTAAATACCTCTGAACTGTTCCTGTTCTTTACTGCCTGAATATATTTGATGGTCTTTGGCCTCTGGCTCTATGGTGGTCCTGTAACAATTAGCTGAGTAGTTAATTAGAAGTTTGATTATGTTATTAGAGACACATTAGGGAAACTAATGAAGCAGAATCTAGTCAGTAGAGATAAGAGTGTATCTTGAACCAGGCGGTAGGTTCCTGTAGAGAGTTGCATGCAGCTGGCTTCTGCCTTCCACTCTCTGAAAAACAACTCCTTATTTGGCTAAGGCTGGGATCTGGCTTGCTTCCGCGTACCTGGACCTATCCAAGGTACCCACGTGGCAGACTGTGGTAGGCTACCCAGAGGCTATTTAAGTTGTGGGTTGGCTCTCCCCGGGGTCAGAAGATTGTTTCAATGTACCTGAATAAACTGCTTGGAGAAGAGCCTGGTGTTGCGTCTTCCTTGCTGGTCGAGGCGGACGCGACAAGTGGTGGCAGGGAGCCTTTACCTCTCCTGTCTCTTGAAGGCTCAGAACTCTTCTCAGTCAGGGCAGTGCACTGGTAAGTCCCCAGGTAAGGTGGGGATTCACGATGAAAACGGGGATATTGCTCTTCTCTGTGGACGAAGAGAGAGTGAAGAAAGTTCGCGGTGCGGTGAACCGAAAGTAAACAGGTTGTGGATGAGCGAACCAAAAGGTAGATAAATTTTAGAACTAATTATGGGTGCCTCTTCTTCGCACCCAATTTTTTTTGGCTCTTAATGAGCTGCTCAGATCGAAGAACTTAAAGGTTAAGGAAAGTACCTTAGAGAGATTCCTAGAGGAGTGTGACATCGTATCTCCCTGGTTTGCAGTTTTGGATAGCCTCACCATCCCGTCCTGGGAGAAACTTGGCAGGGACTTAGACTTCGCCTTTGAGCAAGGAACACTCAAAGCTGGTGTCAGGCCTGTATGGAAGCTGGTTCGCGGGTGCCTAGAGGACCAGCGATGCAATGAAGCTATAGAAAATGGACAGGCAGCTTTAGAGAGTTTGCAGGAAGAGAGATTGGAAAAGGCAAATAGTGAAAGAGCAAGTAGGGAAGGGAAAAGCAAGGGATGGAAGGGCGCCCCAATTCCATTGTACCCAGACCTCTCCGAGCTTGAAGGACTGGAGATGTCTGATTCGGATGAGGAGATGACTTCTGTAATAAAAATGATGGAGAATGTGGGCCTAAGCAGAAAAGAGAAAACGAAGGAGAAAAAGGGCTCCGATAAGGTTGAGAGAGAAGAGTGCTGTATGCATGGGAATTGTCAAGCCCAGCCATCGGCCCCTCCTCCGTACACGGATGGAGGAAGTGGAGGGTCTGGTCGTACTTTTAGTCTGGGAGTTTGGAGAACAGTGAGAACAGAGCTTCGATTGGCTTATCCAGTGTTCCAAGACCCACAGGGGAATCAATATGAGGAATCTCTTAACTTTAAGGTCATCAAGCCTTTAGCAGAATCTGTTAGGACCTATGGCACCACCACTTCTTTTACCTTGGCCCAAGTTGAAGCATTGAGCAGACACTGTATGACCCCTAGCGATTGGGGTGGGTTGGCTCGGGCTTGCCTAAGTCCCGGGCAATATCTCGATTGGAAGGCATTTTTGATTGAGTTTGCCAATGAAGAGGCTGTGGCCAACCAAGCCAGAGGGCAGCTGTCTTGGGGCTTGGATATGCTCCTGGGCCAGGGGAGATTCGCCAATCAGCAGACTGGGTACCCAGTACAGGTTTATGAACAGATTAATAAGATCGGTATTAAAGCCTGGAACTCACTCCCAAACAAAGGTGAGGTCAGTGGCAATCTTACTAAGATCTTACAGGGCCCTACAGAGCCTTTTTCAGATTTTGTAGCTCGCATGGTTGAGGCTGCAGGCAGAATTTTTGGGGGTCCTGACACAGCCATGCCCCTGATTAAGCAACTTATTTATGAGCAATGTACAAAAGAATGCAGGGCTGCCATAACCCCGTATAAGAACAGGGGGCTAGAGGTATGGATGAAGGTTTGCCAAGAACTAGGGGGGGCCCTGACTAATGCTGGTCTAGCAGCAGCTGTAGTTCAGCTAACTCAAAATAAAAGAGGAAGTTCAGGTGCTTGCTTTAAATGCAGCAAGACAGGGCACTTGAAGCGACAGTGCCCTGAGAGAGGAAGTACAGCTGAGGCAGGAAAAGGACAATGCCCTACGCAACCCGGGGTGTGTCCTCGATGTAAAAAAGGAAAACACTGGGCAAATGAATGTCGACCAGTAAAAGACATAAATGGTCAGCCGCTAGTTCCGGCCTCCCTAGGAGCCTGTTCAAAAAACGGACAGTGGGGCCCCCAGCCTCAGGGCCCGCAAATATATGGGGCAGTCGAGAGTCAGAACGAGGGATGGAACCAGGAACAGTGGCCAACCCTCAGACACCCCAAGAACCACGGAGAGCCACTGCGGGCTCGGCAGGATTGGACCTCTGTGCCACCACCAGGCTCGTACTAACCCCACAGATGGGAGTCCAGTTGATAAATACAGACTTTAAAGGACCTCTTGAGCCTGGCACAGTGGGACTGTTAATAGGAAGATCCTCCACGATCTTGCAAGGTCTTAAAGTTCATCCTGGAGTGATTGACCCGGACTACACGGAAATAGTCAAGATAATGGTTGAGTCGCCGAGAGGAATCTTGGCTATTTCCCCAGGTGATAGGATTGCCCAGTTACTGATTTTGCCTAGCTTACATGGCCATTTTGCAGCACAGCCAAAAGAAAGGGGAGAGGGAGGTTTTGGGTCCTCTGGAATATATTTAACATTTTTATCTTTAGATATGGATCAAAGACCAATGTTAGAGCTCACAGTGGATAATAAACGTATCCTGGGGCTATTGGACACCAGGGTTGACAAAAGTATCATTGCTAAAAAAGACTGGACAGGATGGCCCATCCAACCCTCTTCTCAGACATTGCAGGGCCTTGGGTATACACAGGCTCCAGATGTAAGTGCTAGACAGTTATCATGGAAAGATAGGGAGGGGCATTCTGGAACTGTGCAACCTTATGTGTTGGACCTTCCTATATCCTTGTGGGGCAGAGATCTACTAAAGCACATGGGTTTTAAATTGACCAATGATTATTCCCCTGTGTCCATTAATATGATGAAAAATATGGGATATCACCCAAATTATGGGCTTGGAAAATTCTTACAGGGTAGGAAGGACCCCATTACAGTACAACAGAGAAATTATAGACAGGGTTTGAGTTTTTCCTAGGGGCCACTGTGGAAGAAATCCCCATACAATGGAAAACAGAGGAGCCAGTGTGGGTTCCTCAGTGGCCTCTCTCCTCTGAAAAATTGGAAGCTGCTTGTACTTTAGTGCAAGGACAACATTCTTTAGGACATATAAAACCCTCTATTTCTCCTTGGAATACACCTATCTTTGTTATAAAGAAAAAATCTGGGAAATGGCGATTGTTACATGATTTGCAAGCCATTAATGATCAAATGCAAATCATGGGCCCTGTACAGCGTGGGCTACCACTCCTCTCCTCCTTACCAGCTTTTTGGCCTATAATTGTTATAGATATTAAGGATTGCTTTTTTCTATTGTGCTTCATGCAAAAGATAGTCAAAGGTTTGCTTTTACAATCCCTTCCTATAATCATGAGGAACCTGATCAGAGGTATGAATGGGTAGTTTTGCCTCAAGGCATGGCCAATAGTCTTACTATGTGCCAATTTTATGTAGAATTTGACAGTATGATGGAGCAATTGAAGATGGCCATTGTCACCGTGAATTCTACCCGAGTGGACGCTGGACTGGCAGAGGGACTGTCCTCGTGGATCTTGATGGCCATGAATCATCTTAAGGAATGGGCGGGCATAGGGGCTTTAGCTGGCCTTATGGTGCTGGTTTCTCTGGTTTGCCTGTGGTGTATCTGCCGGCTTAGGATTTCTCAGCGTCGCAATGCAGCCATGATCATTCAGGCCTTTACAGCTGTCGAGGTGGGCCAGTCCCCTCAAGCATGGTTAGCTGCTGTGAAGCATTAAGTTCCCTAGCACGGGATGCAAGGCTTAAGCACTGCACTTGGGGCCCATTGCATATCGGACCCCAAGGAGACCACGCCTGATTGCATGTGGGTCGATACCTCATGTCCCACCTCTGTGAAAAGGGTATCGGACGGGTCGGGCACTCCTCGGGTGGCTGATGCCTAAGTGAGAGTCAGTACAATGTCCCTGATTCAATCTTACAGAGATCAGGCCTCTACTCTTGCCTGTTGCAATAAATAAAAAGGGGGGAAACTGTAGAGAGTTGTGTGCAGCTGCACCTCCAAGATGGCGCTGGCTTCTGCCTTCCACCCTTCCGAACGTGAGTGCTCTCTAAAAAACAACTCTGAAAAACAACTCCTTATTTGGCTAAGGCTGGGATCTGGCTTGCTTCCGCGTATCTGGACCTATCCAAGGTACCCACGTGGCAGACTGGGGTAGGCTACCCAGAGGCCTACCTCTGTTGTGGGTTGGCTCTCCCCGGGGTCAGAAGATTGTTTCAAGGTACCTGAATAAACTGCTTGGAGAAGAGCCTGGTGTTGCGTCTTGCTTGCTGGTCGAGGCTGACGCAACAGGTTCCCTTAGACTTTTTAACTGCAAGTATGGGGGTGTTAAAAGGTGAAGAGTTTGGGTAGAGCAGTTTTTTTCTGAGAAGGTCAGAAATGATAGGCTTAAGTCCTCTAAGGCTCTGGAGTGAGAGAGGGTACTGAGCTTGGGTAATATATCTGGTAGTGTCCCTTAACTGGATAATAATGGGGGATGTTGCCTAGCAATAGAAGGGTTCTGGGTGTCCCAGACTTTGGGGTCCACTTGAGAGGCTGCCAAGGGAAATGAAATGTTAGAGCTAGTAGGCTGGGTGGCTAGGAGGAGGAGGAGGAGGAGGAGGAGGAGGAGGAGGAGGAGGAGGAGAGGAGATGCTGGTGAGTCTTGAGTAAGGCAAATGGGGAGAACAAATGAAATAAGAGCTCATACCTTAGCTAGAAAATCTGTTCCCATTAGGGGCACAGGGCAAAATGTGTGGGTGAAAGGGATACCCCTGAAAATATTATTAAGTGGTGGGGTCTGGTGAGGTAGGTAAGGCTGTCTCCCTACCCCAACAATAGGGAGACGAGAAGGAGAGGTGGGACCCCAAAACTCCCTCAGGACTGAGTAAGTAGCTCTGGTGTCCAAAAGAAAAGAAATGGATCACCCTGATACTATAATGGCTAGCCTAGGTTCCTTCAACTGTCCATCACCAGGCCTAGAAGATCAGCTGGAGGGTGCTATCTGATGTCCCCATACCACAAGGTGCATGGGGGCAGTCAGCTGACCAATGTCCCTCTTGGTGGCACGTTGGACAAGGCCCAGATGGTGGCCCACATGGGGCAGGGCAGGCATGAGCTCAGTGGCCTTCTCTACCACACTTAAAACAGGGTCATGGAGGCCTTTGGGCAGCTGGTTAGATAGTGTGTGCCAGCATTTGGCAATTCTGTTTATGGACTTTCGTAGTGGCATTCCTGCTGAGCCTCCTGGCTTGGCTCCAGAGATGAGAACCTAGCCCTAATCCTTCCTTTGTTTAAACACACCTTTTGTTTCACTTACCTTTTGTTTCTCTTATCACCCTATGTGAATCTTGTCTGAGAGTCCCCCAAGGATCAAAGGCCTATGCAAAACTTGATCCAGGAAACCCAGAAAACCAAGGTACCTGGGAAATCAAGTAATTTGCACCTGGCATTTCGTCTCTGGGAGCTCCTTTTGGTTTGCTTTGAAGGTACAGAAATTAACTATCTAAACTGTAAAAAAGAGAAAATAAATATGCCCTAATTGAAAGGAAGTGTGCTTCAGTCCTTCGAGGCTGGACCCCCCTGCAGCCATGATAGGCTAGATTCATTCTTAAGATGCCTCTGTGTCTTCATTCCACGGATCCGCGTGAACCCACATACTCGTGTAATGACCACACAGCTATAGACTTTCTCGTCTCTCCCATGGTGCACCTTAAATGCCATTGCTGAGACTTCTGCCTGTGGGGTCTGAGGCTCTTTCTCCAGATGCTTAAGTTTAGCCCTGATGTCAGGGAAGCTCTGTGAGACGAAGTGGGTCATAAGGAGCTTCTAAAAAATGAGATGGATTTTCTTCCGTATCTTAAATTACATTTTTTTTAGCTTTCCATAGTTTATTGGTTTGAGGGCAGCCTTATGAAGACCTGCCAGGAGGCAGGTTATAAAGCAGTCCCTAGCTAGAGAGCCACCTGGGGTATTGTAATCCCAATATGGGTCCTGATCAGGAACTACCTCGGCCCCAGGTGTATGGGCAGCATTAGTTTAATGAACCTCATCTTCATGTGTCCCAGCCTGTTCCCAAACTCGTCTGTGCTCCCCAGGAAGTAGGTTATCAGTAAATGTATATATAATGAAAGGTGAGGCTATAAGATTGGTAATGTATTGGAATTGTTTAATAAAGGAAGCAGAATTAGAGGTATAAGAGCTCAGTTTTCTATCTGAGAAAGTTCTGTGAGGGAGAAAGGGACATGAACCTTAACCAGTCCATCCACCCTGGCCACCTCTCACAAAGGGAGAATAGTTACCGGGTTGGCATGGCCGGAGTAGGATCTCTTAGCAGTTCACGAATGAGTGATAGGAGGGGCAAAGGTTGGAGGCAGAGTTGGGCAGTTGGAGCAGCCAATATTGGAGAGGAGGAGGGGAGCTAGAGGAGGAGCCAAAGGGGCAGATGCCCAAAGAACGGGATGTGGGATAGGCTGAGGTTCATTTTCAGGGTCCAGAGCGGTAGCCAGAGATTCCTCAGGTTCAGGTTGCATGTCTAGGAGCATGTGGGGAGCAGAGAGGAATCAAGAAGGGAGGGTTTGGAGCTGAGGTTAAAAAAAAAAAGCTTGAATATAAGGTGACTCTTTCCATTTGCCCATTTGCTGGTAGAAGTTAGATAATTCCTGTGAAATATCAGGTTCCAAGGAGCCATTAGGTGGCCATTTTTTATTGTTATCTAAGGGATATTTAGGCCATTTCTTAGTGCAAAGGCAGACAAGCTTAGAGGTCTTTAAGTAAGGCATTAAACTGAGAGGTTTATGAGTTTCCAGAAGACATCCCAGGGGAGAGGTAGGTCTAATAGGGTTGGAAGCTTTATTTCCCATGACTGTGGCAGAGAGAAAAAAGTAAAAAAAACCAACCAAACAAACATGATCCAAGGCTACAATCTCAGGCATTCCCAAAGATCAAATAAGGATTGGTGATTGGCACAAGTCATTCAATGCTTTGTCAAGCCAGAGAATGAGGTCCAGGACGTACATAGCCTGAGGATGTGGGTCTGATAGCTGTAGGCATAAGGCATTCAATGCTTCCTCAAGCGAGAGAAAGCCCAAGGACAGGGATTAGACAGCGAGAACGATATCTCAGACTGCAGTCATGGGAAATGACTAGAGATTGAAGCCTGTGATGGGGGCTGACTGTAGCCAAGGAAGGCTGTGGACTGGGGTTCCCCCAATCCTGGGGACAACAGAAGGACACCGGACAGTCTATGGTCTTTCCCACAGGTCCAGGGGACTGTTTATGTTGGTTGGAAAGGTAAAACTCACCAACGGAAGCAGGTGGTATTGTGCAAAGCAGTCCAAGGGCAGGGCAAATGGAAAAGTGGGCAGTTGTAGATAGAGTAAACCTTGGTACAGGGTCCTAGGCACAGAGCACCGGGAGGGCTTGCTTTGTCTTGGCGCCAATGTTATTTATTAAACAGCACAATGTTATTCATCAAGTGGCACTGTTTACCATGTGAGAAAAACCACGAGGTACAACAAAACCCACTATAAGAGTTTATCAGGGAAAGGGAACAGAAAGGATGTGCATAGGCCTATGCAATGACTGTGCAGGAAGAGAGGGGAGGAATAGGTGGAACCTGCTTTTATAGGTTCCCCCCACGTACACATATGGGTTTATGTAGCTATGCCATACATGTGCATAGAGTATGTGATAATGCTTTGCACAAACTATGTGATCATGCAGCACACGGATTACATAGGACATAAAGCCCTGGGATGACTAAGCATCTTGCCTGGCTACTGGACAGCATATGTGCAGTCATGTAGCTGGGGGAGTGGCTAGGAATTCTAATAACCAGCCCTCCCAGCAGGTTGGACAGGAAGCAGCTGGCCCCCCGAGGTTACCAAGTGACTAAGTCTTTTTATACTAACTAAAATATTCTGACTGGCCACCCTTTGTGGTCACAAGGTGTCAGACATTGAGTCTTAAGAAATAAATCTAAAAGATTTACTTTCATACTTCAAGAGGTCTGATGTAGTGTTGGGACCATGTAGTATAATAATCATTAAGTTTTCTAGGTTTAATTATAAGTACGCCTTCCCCATGTCCCTTTGACCTTACACCAGCTATTTTAGGCACAAATGTAGACTTTAAGCCTTGCTGTGGGTAGTCATATGTTTTCAAGTTTCCTGTAGCCAATGTACAGTAAGTTCTAATATCACCTGTAAAATATTTTCTGAGATCAGTGCCTCTCAAAATACAATCAACAGGACACATTAAGTATTCTTTAGTGGTTTCAGATAAAGTAATTTCTTCTACAGCAGTTGGAGTGGTCATAAAATTATGCTGAGCAGGATTAAAAGAAACATAGGAACTTTTATCTATTCTCAGAGTATTCCCCATGAATTTCATCTTTTCACACACTCCCCAGGGGAACTGTTCTCCATTTCCTGTACCATCCTCTCATTATTCTCTGTGCCCAAATCACCCTGGGTAGCAACAGCAACAAGACCAAGAAAGGGGAGACCCAGAACCAGACATCATTCTGGGGAATCACAGGAGATAGAGTGGAATTTTCTTGCAGAATCTTGGTCATACAGCAGGGAGCTCAACGGGACTCCACCATACAATGAGCCATCTGCTCTTCACTCCTGGGCTGATCCCAGATTCATGGCTCCCACCACAACCCCAAGACAGATGTCAAATGCAAGTTCAGATGGCAACTCACCCAAGGGTCAGCCTGCCATGAGCTGTACCAAGGAAAAGAGAAACTTCACCCAACTTAGAATCAGGTGCTAGAGGCAGGTGTTTTTCATTGTGGTGATTTTCCTGAGAACGAGGCACATGATGAGTGACAAGGTGACTAGTGAAAGACTCAGACACAGTTCCCCCAGAAACCCAAAAGAGCTGAGGGAAGAGATATCTTAAAAATGAGTCAGTTCCCCCTTCCTGGAGAGGGTGAAGTCAGGTGTTTTCAAAAGAACAAAGTCAGGATGTCTGGTGGTAACCGATTAACCATGAGATGCCCCTCTCCGGAGATAACATGACCAGACCCTGGAGATGAGTTATAAAACTCCTGACAGGGCAAACAGATAAGCTAAAATAAGACAAAGTCCAGGCCTGGGAAAAACTGGACCAATCAAGGATGGACCCGTACTAACCCCCTCCCCTCTAAGAAATTTTATGGGTTTTGCCTATAAAAACTAACTTCCCCCAGGAAGAGTAACTCCTCCCTGCCTCACTGTGCTGAGGTCAGTGAATGCTTGAGATGAGTTCCCTGTCGTGCAACTTGTAACAAAAATAAACCTTGCTTTTGCATTCTGGTATGCTCGTCCTTGGTGGTCTCTCTGGGAGTCATGATCTGGGCACAACGCTAGTAAGTATGTCTGCCACATTTTGGTCTTGGGGTGGTCCTTTTATGGTCCCAGGTGAAGTGGTCCCATCTTGCACAACTGGTAAGCTCGTGTGTCTGACATGATAGATTTTCAGATGTCATTTGGGTACAAATGAATTATCACATTGTGCCCCCTGGTGTGCTGGCAGGTGGTTGGTCACTTGTATCAGTAAGGTGCAGAGTCATTTCTTCATGGCACAACTCAAAGCAGAGTAACTTGAGTTTGATTTCTAAGATAGAACCATTCAATGGTAGGCTGTGGGGGCATTCCTGCTGGGCTACACCTGGCCTGCCTACAGAAAGTAGCACCTAGCCCTAATCCATCTTTTGTTTAGCAGATACCTTTTGTGCCCTCTATGTGAATCTTGTCTGAGAGTCCCCCAAGGACATAAAGGCCTATGCAAACCTTGGTTCAGGAAACCCAGAAAGCTGTGGTATCTGATGAGTTGAGGAATTTGCACTTGGCATTGTATTTTTGGGAGTTTCTTTCAGGTCGTTTTGAACATGTGGAAATCAACTGGCTGAAGTGTAAATATGGAGAAAAATAAAAATGCTCTGGGCAGCCAGGTGGTGGTGGTGCACACCTTTAATCCCAGCACTCAGGAGGCAGAGCCAGGTGGATTTCTGTGAGTTCGAGGCCAGCCTGGGCTACCAAGTGAGTTCCAGGAAAGGCACAAAGCTACACAGAGAAACCCTGTCTCGAAAAACAAAAAACAAAACAAAACAAAAAACAAAAAAAAAATGCTCTGGGCAAAGGGAAAGTGTTTCAGTCCTTAGAAACTAGATCCCCTGTAGCCATGAATGGCTAAATTCATTCTTAAGGTGCCTCTGAGTTTTCTTTCCATGAATCCACATGAACCTGCACACCCATGCTGTGACACTTTGTGACAGTAGGCATAGCCAGAAAGCTGATACTATACAATTCAGAGTAACCTAAAGCCAGCCAGTTGTTCTCCACATGTGCTCATCAGGTTTGGAGTGTGAGGGACCTGTGCTTTTCATCCTCAGGACCACATTCCATGTCAGTCAATCTCCTGCACCAGTTACGGTCTCTAGGTTTCTCTTGTAGTTACTTTGCATCAATGAAAGTAAAAATGATCTCCTTGATTGCCCAGTGAATACTGTTATTTTTCCAGGACCCCCATATTCATTACACTCTGCTAATGGTTACAGAAACGTTAATATTTAACAATGGGCTACAGATATCTGGAAATGATTAAATTGATTTCTCCATGGTTCTGCTGTGTGTGGCCAGCAGTGTGAGAGGTATTTTGTCAATTTCTGAACCCTTTCTTTTCTTTTCTTTTTCAGGTGACAGACTGCTAAAAATATTTCATGGAAAATTCATTATATGACAGTGTGGTAGTTTGAATGTATTTGGCCCCCATAAATTCATAGGGAATGGCACTATTAGGAGGTGTGGCTTTGTTGGAGTGGGTATGGCCTTGTTGGAGGGAATGTGTCACTGTGGGGGGGCAGACTTTGAGGTTTCCTATGCTTAGAATACTGCCCAGTGAGTCAGCCCACTTCCTGTTGCCTCTGAGTCAAGATGTAGGACTCTCAGCTCCAGCACCACATCTGCCTGAATACCAACGTACTGCCCATCATGATGATAATGAACTGAAACTCTGAAACTGTAAGTGTTAGTTATTTAGCGGCACTCTTACCCTGGGAGGAAATTCTGTCACTAAACAGGACAGAATCCACTAACAAGAGTTTTATTAAGATGAAAGAGACAGATGAGTGCTCAGGCCTGCGGAGAGACATGTGTGTGGGGAAGAAGAAGAAAGAGAAGGCCGGGAATATGGCACCAGCTTATAAAGGCTGGGTGGTGCACAGGTACACAGGTCGATGTAGCTACTCCACACATGCGCAGATCACATGGTTGCGTTGCGTTGCACGCTCTTATGCAACCACGCAAAGCCATGGGGTCCTGGTCACGCGAGATGCCTTAACCTGTAAATGGCTATTTTGACCTGGAACTGGCTAGGCAGAAGTGTCTAGGTCTGTCAGGCATGCACAAACATGCCCAACCGTGGGGGCGTGTTGTGAATCCATCAGTAAGTAAGTGCCTCAATTAAACTTTTCCATTCATAGGAGTTGCCATGGTCATGGTGTCTTTTCATAGCCATAAAAACCCAAGGAAGACAATTGATAGTTTGGCGGAAAATTCTGAATCTAAAAAAAATTGACAATAAGTTGGGCAGTGGTGCACAACTTTAATCCCAGCACTTGGGAGGCAGAGCCAGATGGATTTTGGTGAGTTCAAGGCCAGTTTGGTTTACAAAGTGAGTTTCAGGACAGAGAAACCCTTTTCCTGGAAAAAATAATTAACAATAGCACTGTAAAACTATCTTACTGATATAAAAGCCCTTTCTTAGCATTTACTTTTATTAAGATAAAAATATAGTTGACACTAACTCTGTCTTAGTATTCAATATTCATCCATAAACTAATTGGAACAAAAGCCACATTTATATATTTAAAAATGCATTTTCCTTCCTTTTTGTTTCTTTTAAAATTTTTTTAAATTTTTAAAATTTATTTTACATACCAACCACAGTTTCCCCTTCTGGCTCTCATCCCATTTCCTTCCCCACCTCTCTTCTACCATCCCCCACTCCTCAGAAAGGGTAAGGCATGGGAGTCAACAAAGCATGGCATAACAATTTGAGGCAAGAACAAGTTCCTCCCCCCTGCATCAAGGTTGAGAGAGGCATCCCACCATAGGGAATAGGTTGCAAAAAGCCAGCTCATGCACCAGGGACAGATCATGGTACCACTGCTAGGGGCCACAAACAGACCAAGTTACACAGTATCACCCACATGAAGAGGATTTAGGTTGCTCCTGTGCGGGCTCCCTAGCTGTGTAGAGTCAGCAAGCTCCCATGAGCTTGGGTCATCTGTCTCTGTGGGTTTCCCCATGATGATCTTGACCACTCCACCTTGTTCATACAATCCCTCCTCCCTCTCTTCAACTTGATTCCTGGAGCTCAGCCCAGTACTTCGCTGTGGATCTCTGCATCTGTTTCCATCAGTTACTGCATGAAGGTTCTATGATGACAATTAGGGTAGTCACCAATCTAATTACAGGAGAAGGCCAGTTCAGGCAACTTCTCCACTATTGCTAGTGTCTTAGCTGGGGTCGTCCTTGTGGATTCCTGGGAGTTTCTCTGGCACCAGGTTTCTCCCTAACCCCCAGATAGCCCCCTCTATCAAGATATCTCTTTCATTATTCTCCTCCTTTGTCCTGCCCCCAACTCAACCTGCTTAATCCCTCATGTTCTCATCCCCATCCCCTTCCCTCTACCCCACTGCTCCCAGTTTACCCGGGAGATCTCATCTATTTCCTCTTCCCAGGGAAATCCATGTGTCCCTCTTGGGGTCCTCCCTGTTACCTAGCTTCTCTGGGGCTGCAATTGCTTTACATTTAATATTTACTTATTAGTGAGTAAATCCCATGTTTGTCTTTCTAGGTTTGGATTAACTCACTCAGCATGACTTTTTTCTAGTTCCATCCATTCGCCTGCAAATTTCATGACGTCATTGTTGTTTTTTGTTTTTGTTTTTTACTGCTGAGCAATACTCCACTGTGTAAATGTACCACATTTTCTTTATTCATTGTTTGTGTAGAGAGCCGTGCACGGCCGTGCCTCAAAGATGGCGCAGCGTCTGGCTTCTGCCTTCCCGATGGCAGATGCTCCTTATTTGGCTAAGGCTAGGATCTGGCTTGCTTCTGCACACCTGGACCTAATCTGGCTTGCTTGCACGTGTCTGACCCTAGCGGCATTGTTCACGTGGCACCACGGGGTTGATTTGCCCAGTGGCTATAAAGGGCGTGGGCTGACTTTCCCAGTGGAGTGATTGTGAGAGTGACTGGGAGAGTGATTGTGAGGGTGACTGTGAGAGTGAGAGAGAGAGA
This sequence comes from Peromyscus eremicus, assembly GCF_949786415.1. NCBI lineage: Eukaryota > Metazoa > Chordata > Mammalia > Rodentia > Cricetidae > Peromyscus > Peromyscus eremicus. The sequence goes on along the minus strand of NC_081416.1, from coordinate 165,098,849 downwards.
GAAGAAGAAAAAGACTTTCCCCGGGGTCAGAAGATTGTTCAAGGTTCCTGAATAAACTGCTTAGAGAAGAGTCTGGCGTCGCGTCATCCTTGCTGGTCGAGGCGGACGCGACAGTTTGGTTGAGGGGCACCTAGATTGTTTCCAGGTCTTGGCTATTATGAATAATGCTGCTATAAACATATGTGAGAAAGTGTCCTTGTAGTATGATTGAGCATCCTTTTGGTATATACCCAAGACTGGTATAGTTGAGTCTTGAGGATGATTAACTCCCATTTTTCTGAGAAACTGCCATATTGATATCCAAGGTGGCTGTACATGTTTGCACTCTTACTAGCAGTGGAGAAGTGTTCCCCTTACTCCACATCCTCTCCAACATAAGCTGTCATTAGTGTTTTTGTTCTTCACCATTCTGATAGGCATAAGATGGTATCTCAGAGTTGTTTTGATTTGCATTTCCCTGATGTCTAAGGATGTTGAAGAATTCCTTAAATGTCTTTCAGCCATTTGAGATTCTTCTGTTTAGAATTCTCTGTTTAGATCTGTGGCCCATTTTTTAATTGGATTATTTGGTATTTTGATGCCTAGTTTTTTGAGTTCTTTACATATTTTGGAGATCAGCCCTCTGTCAGATATGGAGTTGGTAAAGATTTTTTTTCCCATTCTGTAGGCTGCTGTTTTATTGACCATGTCCTTTGCCTTAGAGAAGCTTTTCAGTTTCAGGAGGTCCCATTTATTAATTATTGATCTCAGTGTCTGTGCTACTGGTGTTATATTCAAGAAGTATTCTCCTGTGCCAATGTGTTGAAGGCTATTTCCCATTTTCTTTTCTATCATGTTCAGTGTAACTGGATTTATGTTAAGATCTTTGATCCATTTGGACTTGAGTTTTGTGCATGATGACAGATATGGATCTATTTGCATTCTTCTACATGTCGGCATCTATGATCAATCATTTGTTGAAGATACTGTCTTTCTTTTTTCTGCTGTACAGTTTTGGCTTCTTTGTCAAACATCAGGTGTTCATAGGTGTGTGGAATTATACCAGTGTCTTCAATTCAATTCCATTGATCCACATGTCTGTTTTTATGCCAATCCCAAGTGATTTTTATTACTATAGCTCTATAATAGAGCTTGAAGTCAGAAGTGGTGATGCCTTTAGAAGTTCCTTTATTGTACAGGATTGTTTTATCTATCCTGGGTTTTTGTTTTTCCATATGAAGTTAAGTATTGTTCTTTCAAGGTCTCTGAAGAATTGTTTTGGGATTTTGATTGGGTTTGCATGAATCTGCTTTTGGTAAGATTGCCATTTTTACTATGTTAATCCTACCTATTCAAGAGCATGAGAGATCTTTCCATTTTCTGATATCTTCTTCAATTTCTTTCTTCAAAGACTTAAAATTTTTGTCATATAGATATTTAACCTGTTTGGTTAGAGTTACCCCAAGATATTTTATAATAATTGTGGCTATTGTAAAGGGTGTTGTTTCTCTGATTTCTTTCTTAGCCCATTTATCATTTGTTGGGGACCGATTCCGGACAGCGGTGTCCTTACTTTATCAAACCTTACAAAAGCAGGAAGTTCCTGGCCTAACCTCAGGCTGTACAACATCCTGGAGTACCTGCTAATCAGCCAGCTGCAGGGGCCTGGGACCAAAGCGACCTCACCCTCCCTTAGGAAATTTCCATTCTCTTCGTGCTTCCCCTGTTCCCCCTCCCTGCCTGAAGCCCTGTTTATAAGCCTCAACACCCAGTCAATAAACGAGACCTCGACGCAACTCAGAATGTCTCTGTCTTCCTTTACGCGCCTGGTCTCCTTTCTCTCTCGCCCCCATTGATCTTTCAGGAGGTGCCTCCTCGGGTCTCATCAAATAACCTGGCCCGCGGGACCGACCGGGCAAGTGGCGCCCGAATGTGGGGCTCGAGGCACGGTGACCTGCCGGACGACGGACAACAGAAGGGGACCCGGAGAGGATCAGGGTAGAGACGCCCGACCGCATCACTCGTCAACTCGGGAGAGTCTTGAGGTAAGTATGTCGTCCCATCGATCATGGGCAAAAATTTATCTAAAGAGGCTATTTTTCTAAAGGAGATGAAAAGGTAATCTTAGGGAGAGAGGAATAAGAGTTAAGAAAAAGGATTTGATAAAATTCTTCCAATATGCAGAGGAGAAATGTCCCTGGTTAGTGATTAATGGACCAGGAATTCACCCTCTGACTTGGAACAAGGTTGGAAAAGATATTAACAAATTAATCAGAGACGGGGAAAATGTCCCCAACGCCTTTTTTAGTTTTTATGGTGTGATTAGAGATGTTCTAAAGGAAGCAGAGGGAGATGGGCATGTTTCACATTTACTAGCCCTTGCAGAGGATTTTCTCTCAAACTCCCCCTGCCTGACACCCAAGGGTCCAGAGGTTTATTGACATCTATCAGTAAGAGCACTCTCTGTCCTGTCTGTGTCTCTGTCATGTTACTTTTGTTTTGTACCGGTCGACCGATTTGTACTTTGCAGGCTCTCACTGGGGCAGACGTGTCTGGACAGTGAACCTGGTGGCGAAGGGAGACGTCCCAGAGCCCTAAGGCCACCTCAGAGGTGACGATTTGGTTTAGGAGCATCTTTGGGTATCTTCCCCCACGGTGGGAGGAAGTGCCACTTTGTATTTTGTCCCGGGAATTTGTCAGAGCCATTTTGTGGGTTTTTTGGTATGTTTTGTTGTGATCATTGTTACTTTACTCTCTCCTTCTCTTCAAAGAAAAAAAATTTTTTTTAACTAAACGAAAAAAGGGGAACTGCTGCAGGCTGCAGGAATATATCATAAAAACTCAGCTGGTTATGGCAAAGTCACTACCTGGAGGAATCAGGGAATTCCTCCAGAGGAAGCCAAATCCCAAGGAGTTTTCGGTGTTACTTGGCTTGTTATATATCAGCTGTATTCTGTTATAAAAATCATGTGTGCCTTCCTAGTTTTCCCATTTGATTTTTCCCTAAGAAGGGCTAACAATGTGCACTGATCACTCTCTAGACATACACATTCCAGGCATTTGGAGAACAGCCCCAGGAAAGGCTTTCTCTGGAATCAGATATCTCCCCTAGCCATTTTCAAGGACTAAAGGAGACACCACCCAGGTGGTCACCCAACTTCCGAGGACTAACAGTGATAACCACCCACAGGTGAGTCTCCTGACTTAAGGTAAATTCCACAAGGAGACACCGCCCAGGTGGTCGCTCAATTTCCGAGGACTAACAGTGATAAGAGCCCACATACAAGTCTCCTGACTTAAGGTAAATTCCACAAGGAGACACCGCCTAGGAGAGGTGGATGTTAAGTAATAGCTTTATACAGTTTAGCTCGGACCCTCCCTTTTATATACCGGGACTTCCAGGGCACAGAAAGGAAAAGAAAAAAGAGAATGGAAGAACTAGATGGGTAAGAACTTGAGAGGAACAAACTGAGATGCGGAAGAACTAGATCGAAGGGCTAAAAGAGAGGACTAGAGGAACGAGATGGAAGATGAGGAAGAGCCAGATGGGGAAGAACAAGATGAAAAAGAGCCAGATGAGAGAGAAGGAGATGGGAGAGGAGCTGATAGGGGAAAGAACTAGATAGATGAGAACCTAGAAGGGTCAGAACTATATGAAGGAATTAAGATAGAACCTAGAGGTAGATAAATATAGAGAAATCAGTCAAGAAAGGAGCTAGACATGAGAGCAGAATAGAAGCTGTGTAGAGAGAGAACTGTCACAGAATAATAAAGTATATGAACAAAACAAAACAAAACAAAACAAAAAAGGTGCATGTCTGACTGACAGGGATGTGGAAGCCCCTGATGTCTGTTTGATCAAGGACAGAGATCCTCGAGTCTGGATTGTTTTTGATGTGATTGAGCCTGGAGGGTTACCCCCCGCCCCAGAGCACGTCAGGCTGTCATTGTTCTTGGAGCTTTGTTGGTTGTCTTGTTGGGGCAAAGTTTTTTCGTGTGCCCTTGGTCTTGTGTGTAATGTATTAATTGCTCTCATTGTTGACTTGATTGTGACGGACGTTATGGGACAGTTCCCTTCTTCTCTACTAGACCTTTGCCTAGCCCACTGGAAGGATGTGTGAGCCACAATAGAGGGAACTGAGTTCCCCACCCCCACTCCCTGATTGAAGTGAGATAAACAGGTAGCTCCTGCCAGGTGGGGCTTGCATACTGCAAGAGGGGCTTGCTGGCTGTGAATGAGGCTGTCATCTCAGTGCTGATGTTCCAGTTCTTGGATTGTCTGTGTAAATGTTATTTGTTTCTGTCTGCTAACCTCCCTTATTTTCCTAGAGGAAGAGGAGGAGAGAGAGGCATAGCAAAGGCCACCTCCCTCCCTCCGTAGCTCTCTTGCTATCAGGACTGCAGCCAGCTGGCTGCTCTCAGGAGGGTGGGGGTGCGTGCTCTCGGTACAGGCGGGCAAAGACAGGAGCTCTGGACAGGGCAATGGGGACTGCCTGCAATTGACAAAAACTGTGTGAACACTAAAGAGAGAATCTGACCCTCCCTTCCTTTACTGTGATAACTTCAAGGTCTCTTCTGCCGGCCAGCAGCTTCTCTTGTTAACCCTTCTCTGTTCTGATATTGCTTAAAAAGAAATGTTAAATTACCAGTTCAAGATACTGGGAAAATTATGCTTTTGTTTCCACAGGAAAAATAAAAATTTACATGGTGTGAAACCTCAATAACCCCCCCTTCCTCTATTCCCTACAGACAAAGAGGAGCCTAAACCAGGATTCCTACGTGTAGATAAGAAGTTAGACCCCTTTTTCCCAGGTGGCTTTATCAGCTACAGAAACTTAGAAAAACACAGAGTCAGAATATATGACCATCTGGCAGAGGCTAAGTGGTCATAAAACATCCCAAACTTCTCGAACCCCGGAGACAGCTCGTAAAACTCCTAGACACGGTTGTTTAACAAACAAGAAATAAAGATAATATGAAAAATTACTGATGTGAACCAGAAGGAAGGCGGGCTGTGAGAGATGAATTATGCGGTCTGTGCCTTTAAGAACTAGCCTCACTAAGAAAGGGGCGCTCCTTCCAATCTCCCTGCTGTGCGTGAGAGATTTGGAAGGAGCCCCCTGTCGAGGCTTGTAAACTTACTTCATCTGAATAAACCTTGCTTTTTGCATTCTGTAACAATGGGTTTTGGTCATTTGAGTTCAGTAGGTTACAAATACTTACCATCATTTAAGAGAATTGGTTTCAAATTATTGTTGGTTAAGATAAAATATAATGTTTTTATAAAAAATGGCTTGAGATATATATATATATATTTATATATATATATATGTATATATATATATATATATATATATAATGAAACATGTTTCAGATTTCTTTGTCTTGCTATTCTGCTGTTACATTGAGACTCTAAAGGGTCATAGTTGTAAAAATATCTGTCTACTCTACAGGTATGAATGAAAAATGGGGCCACATGTATGTTTGGTTTTGAATGTCTGAGTTTGCATGTCCTTTGTGTTAAGAAATGCAAGTTAATACTAGTCATCTGGCTATTCAGATACTAGTTTAAAACATAAACTGTTCTATTTAAATAAAAAAAACTGAGAGGTATATTTGACTAATATATCTATAGGAGAACAAATTAGCCTGGTTATTGTTACCAAACTTAGAGATATTTTCAAGATTAGGCCTAGATTTGTTTGGCTCAGATACATTTAATAGATAATGGTCCTCAAACCTGTGAAAGATCTGATGAATATGGCATTTACATTATTTGATAAAAAGCTTACTATAGCAAACAGAGACTCCGAGCTCCCCAGCTCCTAGCAATGACTCCCAAGGTCTCCAAAGAAGATATGGAACAACAAGAAGATGCCACCTGAATTGTGGACAATGCTGTCCTGACACCTGTCCTGCCAACACTATGAAGACTATAGGAGCCTGGGATGATGGCAGTCTGGGTAATGGATAGTCTATGTTGTTTTTTTAAATAGACTTAAAAGTCTGCACTCAGGTAAAGTTTATCCTTCTCAGATCTTTGATGACATTGATGACTGGACTAGCTATAGCTTTCTCAGCTTAGTAATTGATTGATCAATGGATTAATTAATTAAAGCTAATAAGTCTCTTTAAAAAAGATAAACAGGTTCTAAATATAGACTTACAGATGTTTTTCATTGGGCCAAGGAAATTTCAGTCCAATCTATATTTGGTTCTCTAGATAGAAAAGACACTATGGATTTCAGGGCAAATTGATAATACTACAATTACTAAGACTATGGGTCTAAAAGTTCCAAATAAGTTCATAAGTTTTAACTCCTGTTCCTAGTTTATATTTATCTCAACAGGTTTCCACTTGGCTGACAGATACATCCAAGCATCATTTGCTGATGACAACCTACTGCAAATGACTATGAGCCCTGAACTTGCTGAAAGCTGATATGGACCAATTCAGCCGATACGCATACCATCTCTTCAGCTGGTCAATAAAACGTTCCCTCTTGTCTTTGACTAACATTCTGGCTTTCCAGGGCCTTGATAACAACGTCCCAATATCAGCAGGAAGTAATTACAGAAGAGAGAAAACATCGCCCCTGTTTCCCCCCCACCCCGGAATGTTAGATCAAAAGGGAATTTCTTGTCATAGGGAACCTGAGATAAAGTTCCAAGTTCCTTGAGGATAAGGAACTCTGTCAGCCATCATAAGGCTTTTGGCCCTGTGCTTCTGCTAATTACTGTTGGCTCTTATATCACTGATGTCTTAACTAAATGATGATTCATGTCTGGGTACCACTAAACTGAGGATGCTAGAATTCCAATATCCACCTCTGAACCCATGACACACTTGCAGATGGCAAAAACTAAATAAGGGGAAGCTCGCTTTGCCATTGATAATGAAAAAACTCTGATGTTCTGGTCCAATTAGTCTCCGATATGGAATTCTTTGAGCAGAGAGGCAGATACACTCGAGAACCTGTGTCTATGACTATTGCCCTCTTGTTAGGTATTGGGGGCATCACTACAGGAATTGGTACAGGAACTACTGCCCTTGTGCAGAGCAACCACCTTATGCAGTTACAAATGGCTATGACTACTGACCTAGAGGCCATAGAAAGATCCATTTCTGCTCTGGAGAAATATTTAACCTCGCTCTCTGAGGTTGTGTTACAAAACATAAGAGGTCTGGATTTACTATTTTTGAAGGAGGGGGGATTAAGTGCAGCCTTGAAGGGAGAATGCTGCTTTTATGCCGACCATACTGGTATTGTCAGGGAATCGATGGAAAAATTAAGGGAAAGGCTGGCTCAAAGAAAAAGGGAGTTTGAAAATCAGCACGGGTGGTTTGACCTTTGGTCCCTGGGCCTTTCAGTGGTTGACTCAGTTTATCAAAAATCAGATTGATTCGGCCTTACCACGACACGTCTCGATTCATTATCACAGAGTAGATTCCGAGGAGGCCGGCCAGGAGCCCCATCAAGGACTCAGATTCAGTGTCCTAAGGCCCTAACATCCCCACGGTCCTGCTAGAGGGTACTCAATGACGGGAATAGTACAGGGCCCACGCCGGAGACAACAGCGTACAGAGGTCGCTGAGACCGGCTCAACATAGCACGCTGCCGAGCGTGGGAAGCCCCCTGTGTAGCCTAAGACAGGGACTCTCTCGGACCTTAGCCACCCCGATCACATGGACTTGATCCATTTTTGAGAAAAGAGGGGGAACTGTTGGGGACCGATTCCGGACAGTGGTGTCCTTACTTTATCAAACCTTACAAAAGCAGGAAGTTCCTGGCCTAACCTCAGGCTGTACAACTTCCTGGAGTACCTGCTAATCAGCCAGCTGCAGGGGCCTGGGACCAAAGTGACCTCACCCTCCCTTAGGAAATTTCCATTCTCTTCGTGCTTCCCCTGTTCCCCCTCCCTGCCTGAAGCCCTGTTTATAAGCCTCAACACCCAGTCAATAAACGGAGACCTCGACGCAACTCAGAATGTCTCTGTCTTCCTTTACGCGCCTGGTCTTCTTTCTCTCTCGCCCCCATTGATCTTTCAGGAGGTGCCTCCTCGGGTCTCATCAAATAACCTGGCCCGCGGGACCGGGCAATCATTTGTATATAGGAGGGCTACTGATTTTTTTTTTTCTCTCTCGCCCCCATTGATCTTTCAGGAGGTGCCTCCTCGGGTCTCATCAAATAACCTGGCCCGCGGGACCGGGCAATCATTTGTATATAGGAGGGCTACTGATTTTTTTTTTTAGTCTTGTATACTACCACATTACTGAAGGTGTTTATCAGCTATAGGAGTTCCTGGTACAAATTTTGGGGTCTCTTATGTATACAATCATGTCCTTTGCAAATAGTGAAGGTTTGACTTCTTTCTTTCCAATTTCTATCCCTTGAATCTCCTTTTGTTGTCTTAATTGCTCTAGCTAGAACTTTGAGTACTATATTGAATCAGTATGGAGAGAGTGGACAGCCTTGTATTGTTGCTGATTTTAGTGGAATTGCTTTGAGTTTCTCTCCATTTAATTTGATGTTGGCTGTTGGCTTGCTGTAAATTGCCTTTATTATGTTTAGGTATGTTCCTTGTATTCCTGATCTCTCCAAGACCTTTATCATGAAGGGGTGTTGGATTTTGTCAAAGGCTTTTTCAGCATTTAATAAGATGATCATGTGGGTTTTTTCTTTCAGTTTTTTTATATGGCATATTACATTGACAGATTTTTGTATGTCAAACCATCCCTACATCTCTGGGATGAAGTCTGCTTGATCATGGTGGATGATTTTTTTTATGTGTTCTTGGATTAAGTTTGCCAGTATCTTATTGAGTATTTTTGCATCAATGTTCATGAGGGAGATTGGTCTGTAATTCTCTTTCTTTGTTGCATCTTTGTGTGGTTTGGATATCAGGGTAACTGTAGCCTCATAAAAAGAGTTTGGCAATGTTCTCTTTCTATTGTGTGGAACAATTTGAGGAGTATTGATGTTTGCTCTTCTTTGAAATTCTGGTAGAATTCTGTGCTGAATCCATCTGGCCTTGTGATTTATTTGGTTGGGAGACTTTTAATGACTGTTTCTATTTCCTTAGGGGTTATAGGTCTATTTAAATTTTTTATCTGGTCTTGATTTAATTTTGGTATGTGATACCTATCCAGAAAATTGTCCATTTATTTTGATTTTCCAATTTTGTGGAGTACAGGTTTTAAATATGACCTGATGATTCTCTGGATTTCCTCAGTATCTGTTGTTTTGACCCCCTTTTTATTTCTGATTTTGTTAATTTGGATAGTCTCCCTCTGCTTTTTGGTTAATTTGGATTAGGGTTTGTCTATCTTGCTGATTTTTTTTCAAAGAACCAACTCTTTGTTTCATTGATTCTTTGTATTGTGCTCTTTGTTTCTGTTGTTGTTGATTTCAGCCCTCAATTTGATTATTTCCTGCCGTCTACTCCTCGTGAGTGAGTTTGTTTCTTTTTTGTTTTAGAGCTTTCAGGTGTGCTGTTAAGTTGCTAGTGTGAGATTTCTCCAAATTCTTTATGCAGGCACCTAATGCTATGAACTTTCCTCTTAGCCTTGCTTTCATAGTGTCCCATTATTTTGGGTATGCTGTGCATTCATTTACATTGAAATCTAGGAAAACTTTAATATCTTTCTTTATTTCTTCCTTGACCCAGTGGTAATTCAGTTGAGAGTTGTTCAATTTCCATGAGTTTGTAGGCTTTCAGTAGTTTGTGTTGTTGTTGAATTCTAACTTTAAGCCACGGTAATCTGATAAGATATAGGGGGTTATTCCAACATATTTTTTTTTTATCGGTTGAGATTTGCTTTGTGACCAAGTATGTGGTCAGTTTTAGAGAAGGTCCCATGAGGTGCTGAGAAGAAGGTACATTCTTTTGTGTTTGGGTGAAATGTTCTATAGATGTCTATTAAGTCCATTGGACTAATAATGTCTCTTAGTTCCCTTATTTCTTTGTTAAGTTTCTGTCTGGCAGACCTGTCCATTGATGAGAGTGGGATGTTCAAGTCTCCCACTATTAATTGTGGAGTTTGATGTGTGATTTATACCTTAGTAGTGTTTCTTTTAAAAATGTGGATATTCTTGTATTTGGGGCATAAATGATCAGAATTGAGACTTCATCTCGATGGATTTTTCCTGTGATGAATATGAAATGTCCTTCTCTATCTCTTTTGATTAATTTTAGTTTGAAGTTTATTTTGTTAGATATTAGGATAACTACAGCAGCTCATTTCTTAGGTCCATTTTATTGAAAAATCTTTTCCCAACCCTTTACTCTTGAGGTAGTGTCTGTCTTTGATGTTGAGGTGTATTTTCTGTCTGCAGCAGAAGGATGGATCCTGTTTTTATACACATTCTGTTAGCCTATGTCTTTTTATAGGTGAGTTGAGTCCATTGATATTAAGAGATATTAATGACCAGTGATTGTTAATTCTTGTTAATTTTTTTGTTTTGTTGTTGTTGTTGGTAGTGTTGTGTGTTTCTCTTCTTTGGGATTTGCTGGTGTGAGATTATCTATTGCCTGTGTTTTTGTAGGTGCAGTTAACTCCTTGGGGTGGAGATTTCCTTCTAGTGCTTTCTGTAGGGCTGATTTGTGGATAGGTATTGTTGAATCTGGTTTTCTCATGGAATATCTTATTTTTTCCATCTGTGGTGATGGAAAGTTTTGCTGGGTATAGTAGTCTGAGCTGGCATCTGTGGTCTCTTAGTGTTTGCAAAATGTCTGTCCAGGACCTTCTGGCTTTCAGAGTCTCATTTGAGTAGGGTATAATTCTGACAGGTCTGCCTTTATATGTTACTTGGCCTTTTTCCTTTGCAGCTATTAATATTCTTTCTTTATTCTGCATGATTAGTGTTTTGATTATTATGTGGTGAGGGGACTTTTTTTTTCTGGTCCAGTCTATTTTGTGTGCTGTAAGCTTCTTGTACCTTCATAGGCATGTCCTTCTTTAGGTTGGGAAACTTTTCTTCTACAGTTTTGTTGAATATATTTTCTGTGCCTTTGAGCTGAAATTGTTCTCTTTCTTCTATCCTATTATTCTTAGGTTTGGTCTTTTCAAGGTGTTCCAGACTTCTTGGATGTTTTGTGTTAAGAATATTTTAGATTTAACATTTTCTTTGACCAATGAACCTATTTCTTCTAGTGTATCTTCAAAGCCTGAGATTCTTTTTTCCATCTCTTGTATTCTGTTGGTTATGCTTGCATCTGTAGTTCCTGTTTGCTTAACCAGATTTTCCATTTCCATAATTCCCTTGATTTGTCTTTTCTTTATTGCCTCTATTTTAATTTTCAAGTCTTGAACTGTTTCTTTCACCTGTTTGACTGTTTTCTTCTTGGCTTTCTTGGTGGGATTTATTGATTTCTTCCAATTTTTTGTTTGTCTTTTTCTCAATTTCTTTTCAGGGAATTTTTCATTTCATTTTTAAGGGCCCCTATCATCTTCATAAAGTTATTTTTAAGGTCATTTTTTTCTGCTTCATCTGTGTTGGATGTTTAGTTCTTACTGTTGTAGAACCACTAAGGTTCTGGTTGTGCCATATTGTTCTTTAAGTTGTTGAATGTACTCTTACACTGCTGTTTACCCATCTGGGTTTGGGATAGTTATATTGCTTCTTGTAATATCTTTGTTGGATGGAGTCTTTGCTCCTTTATTATCTGTTTCCTTTACTGTCTTTTGGCCTGAATGGCCCAGTGAATCATCCAATTCTTTGGGCTGGCACAGGTTTTACTCATGCCTATGGGGTCTCTGGGCTGTGCCTGTGCCTGTGGAGTCTGTTCTTCCAACTGATATAGGTTTTGCCTGTGCCTGTTCTTCCTATTGGTGCAGGTGGTACTTGTGCCTCTAGAGGCTGCTGATGTTGTGGGGGATGGTTGTCTATGGGGAGGATGGTGAGTTTGGTGTGTTTGAGTGGTGGAGTGGGTCTTGTAGCTTAAAGAGTCTAATGGGTGGCAGTGGTGATGAAGTGCCCTGCCCACAGGACTCTTACCTGCTGGGGGGCTGCTGGGGCTGAGCTTTTTTTTTTAATGATTGTATAGCTTTATAGACACATTTTTGTTAGTATATAGTAACTATACATAATAATGAATGCCATTATGTCATTTTCTTTTTTTTTCTGCAAACATTTTATCTAAGACTCTATTCATATGAAAATTTCTCTGGAAGAAGAAATACTTAGAGCCATCATCAGGTATTTTTACATAAAAACAAATTAATTTTTTTTATTCTTTCATATATTACTTCCTGGCCCTAGTTTCCCATTCCCTCCCTCCCACCATTCTCTCCCCTCCTCTCCCCAAATCACCCTGGGTGATCCCATCTCCCCTCTTCCCCAGATCCATGCCTTCTGCCTCCCCTCAGAAAAGAACAGGCCTCCCTCAGAATAAGCTAATAAAGAATATGTTTTATGAAACAACATCTATGTTCTTGATTCATTTGAATAGTAGAAGCTCTGGTGAACAATTAACCTTTCCAGAAATATTGGGCTAATAAAAAATCTATCAGAAACATCAGCATTGTTAGAAGAACTCATGGTAAATACAGCTTTAAAAAAATTAAGAAGGGGGAAAATTGTCTGAGAGTTTGGTGATGAGTGTGGAACAGAGAAATGTCAGTGCCAGTGACACTCCTCTAGAGGAACAGGAGTGAAAAGCAGCTAAATCAATGTTCCTGATATTAAGGTTCCACCTTGTAGTCTGGGAATAGTAGGAAAATAAGGAGGCCTCCAGACTATTGAGGAGTTTGGAATGAAGTTTCAGCAATGTTTTTGGTACACAGGGGAAACTGCTGAAGGCTGCAGGTCTGGAACCCCACTCCAACTTAGACAATTATCTTCTGATGATAGGAAATTGACTGTTGTGGAGTTTCCAGCTGAGCAATTCAGAAACAGAATGTTCCTTAGGAGGGTTTTCTCCTCATCTCTTTTCTTCCTTTTTGTGTTTGCTGAAAACTGAGATAGCTCTTAATAGAATTTTTATAAAAGATCTGGAATGCATAAAGTATTGTTTAGCAACAACACTCACTAAATCCCAGGATTGAGAGAGTCATTGATAAATTAGGCTTTTGTTTCCAACTGTCAGGAAAACTTTCAGAATGATATCAAAGCTGACTGACTATAAACTCTGAACTTTAGAAATAATTTGCACACTTCTTGTCTTATTAACAGTTTAGTTAAGAAATCTCTTGTAGGTGCTAAAAATATCTTATAGATGTTTGTTAAGTTTTGTTAAGAGACTCTAATTGTTCTAAGAAGTGTACTTGCTAAGATAGTCCTATAGAGTTTCCTTAAGAATATAAGCTTCTAAGAAGTATAAATAAGTATATGTTGAATGTGAGTTTGTGAAAAGTGTAAATGTTCAGTGTGAGTCTAAACAGTTTAGTGTAAACTTGCAAAAAGTGTAAATATGTATAGTGATTATAGTTCAGTTAAGAGAGTTGTAAATATGTAATGTTTATATTAGAATTAAGTTGATGTTAATGAACTTGATTGATTTGGTAATTGGTAAAAGCTAAGGGAATCTTTAAGTTTGATTTGCATCAAGAGTTTATTCATTTAAAAAGGGCTTGGCACAGCTAAGGTTGTTATAGACATTTTAAGAACCATTCCAAAAAAGACATGCCATATCTATTATCCTCTACTACTATACTGGGAGATGTGGCAGCCATAAAGATTGCTGTGAATGGTTGTAAGATCAAGAGGAACCTGGCCAAAGCTAAGTTAAGCTCAGCACTCCCTCCTACCAGAGGCTGAGAGTCAAGGATGGGCAACTTTCTCTAGATAGCTTCCAGCTTGATGGAAAGCATATGTCCATGACGGGTAATGGAAGAAATAATCATGGAGAATGACCTAAGACAGACCTCAGTCTATCTGATGGGGTCTGAGGGACTCATTAAAAAATTAAGAGGAGGGACCTGTGGGAGCCCACAAAGGTTTTCTAGTGAGATCTGAGCTTGCTTTACAGAGCAGGGCTGCATTAGGGGATGGCTTGACCATGTGCATGGTCACCAGGTGGTTGGGATGGTCTACACTTGGCCATGCTGGGGGGAGGACTTTTGCTCCACCCCTTGGGATTCCTTTAAAAGCCCTTTAGTAGTGAGAGTAGGGGCTGGTGGGTTTTGACCAAGGCCCTCCTGAGGCTATCCTGTATTTTCTGTCTGTCTCCTCTATATTTCTATCTACATATTCCTTATTTCTCCCTGCTCAAGAGTACCCTGGGAGGAAAAAAAAGAGAGCTAGTCTTCCCGAAAAAGGAGCTTTAACCTAAATTTAGGGGCCACAGAACATATCCTGTGACATACCTGTCCTAATGATTGAATCCTGTAGCTACAGGATGACCCACCTGTGTAACAGCAGTGGCAGCTACTGTTAGTCTATTGAAAACAAAACCAGAAAAACCCAAATAACCAAGTTAACTCTGGGTCAGGATCTTATAATCTCATCACCCCAAGCAGTCAAGGCCCTCCTCTGAGGAGTGTCAGAACTCTGACTGTCATACCAGCATGACAAGTACTGGTCCTATTTCTGGAACACCCTCATGTCTGTCTTGAGAAATCCACTGTCATCAATCCTGCTACCCTCTTGCCTGATGAAGACCTACAAATGTTCATTCATGACTGTCTAGAGATGACTTCTCCTGAAAGACTTTAATGCAGTGCTCTACCCAGATGGGAGCAGTTTCATTGAAGATGAAACCAGGTATGTAGGGGCTGCAATAGTTACTTCAACAAAAAAGATTAAGGCCTAAGCCTTAGGGACAGGTGCCTTAGCCCAGAGAGCAAAAGTGATTGATCTTACCCAGGCTCTCAGATGGGGAAAGGAAAGTCCACCAACATATAGACAGACAGTCATTATACCCTTCCAACCATGCATATCCATGATATTACCTATAGAGAAAGAGAGCTTCTCATTGTTGGGGGAAAAGACATTAAAAACAAAAAGAGAATCTTGGCCTTCTTAGAGGGTATTTGGCTTCCCCTATGAGTTGCTATCCTCCACTGCCAAGGACATAAAAAAAATTCTGGCCTATGGGAAACAGGGAAAACCTGGTGTCTTAGAGTTTCTATTGCTATGAAGAAATAACATGACCACAGCAACTTTTATAAAGGAAAACATTTAATTGAGGCTGGCCTACACTTTCAGAAGTTTAGTCCATTATCGTCATGTGAGAAGCATGGCAGCATGCAGGCAGACATGGTGCTGGAGAAGGTCCTGAGAGTTCTACATCTTGATCCACAGGCAACAGGAGAAACTGTGTGCTCCAGTGGGTATAAATTGAGCATAGGAGATAGTGATCAAATCACCTCTTACTGGTAGTATTCACCAGATAGGTCCAGTACTCACACATTTCCAAGAGGCACAGAAGTAAGATTCAGTTCCCCAACATTGCTGATGCCAGGATTTCTTGGTCTTCTGTCCCTGTCAGACATAAAACTACTCTTTCTCAGCTGGCGCAGGTCTCTGTTGAACAGAAATAAATCCTGTGCCTCAAATTCCAGAGGTGGGAACCAGGTCCCTGGGGGAGACGTAGCTGATTCTTGTTTGAGAATTTCTCTGGAGGATGTGTCTGTGTCAGTTCAAGTGAGTTCTGCAGGGTGATGTGGATTAGTAAGAAATGTGGGGTGGCAAAGGTTGAGCAGTGCCAGCAAAAACAGGATCTTCATGATGGAGGTTGTTGGTGAAGTTTGAGCTTGAATGGGTTATCTTGACACTCAGTTTTCCAGTCCAAAGAGTCTTTTTTCTGAGACAGTTCTACAGTTCTTTGGGGTCCTCTATCTCTGGATCTGTTGGCCCAGTGTAGGTGTGATGAATCCAGGTGATGATGCCATCTACCTTCAGGGCCATTGGAGTTGTCAGGATCACAGTGTATGGTCTCTTCCAGCACGGCTTAAGGGTCTCCCTCTGATGTCTCTTCACAAAGACCCAATCTCCCAGTCAGAACTTGTGTGGCATGGGTAGCAGAGTGGTTTCATAAATGGCTCTCAGGCAGGAACAAATGTCCTTATGCACAAGTGCCTCAGCCTTGAGGGAAGCAGCCAGGTTAACATCATCAAACTCAACAAGAAGCTCAGACTTCAGGTTTGGCAAAATAGGAGGGTGCCTCTCAAACATGATATCAAAGCAATTAGCTCCAAGGTATAAATAAGGTGAGTTACAAACTCTATAGAGGGTGAAGGGGAGGAGAGCCATTCAGTCACTGCCAGTTTCTATGGTTAATTTGGTAAGGGTCCCTTTTAGGTTCCTGTTCATGCACTCAACCTGACTTGAACCACAATGTAATCTACAATTTACCTGAGAGATGAAAGCTGGTCCATTGTCTGAACTCAAGAGGGTAGGGATACCATACCTCAGAATTATGTCCTCAAATAGCTTTTTGGCAATCATCTGAGCAGTTTCATGTCTTGGGAAAAGGCCTCTTCCATCAGAGAACATATCTATAAATACTAAAAGATATTTGTAACCATAACCATATTTGCCAGGTTTTACCTCAGTGAAGTCCATCTCCCAGTGGGAACTGGGTTTGGTGCCTCTTAGTCTGGTTCCAGGATTTTTAGGTTGGTTTTCTGCATTGGTGAGTCAGCAAGCCAGGCATTTTCAGCTATTTGTTTGATATTTTGCCAAAGGTCAAAGATTTTTAAATGGGACTGCCTGATCAGGTCTTCTGTTTTTCAGGTGCCGAGGTGGGTAGAGCCATCAATGTGATGAAGGAGGGCTTCAGCCAGCTTCCCTGGCATGATGAGTTTCCACTGCTGGTCATCCATCAGCTCTCCTGCCATTGGGGCTGCCATGCCCATGGTAAGCACTGTATCATGTACAAGTTGTCAGGGGTATAGGATAGATTCCCAGGGAGGTCAGGATTCCCAGTAGTGTCAGGGCCAAGACATCTGTCATCTGCTCTGAGTCTTCCTTTGCTGCCCAATCTGCCCTCTGGTTCCCTCTAGCTGTTGTGATATCAGTTTTTTGATGCCCAGGACAATGGATAATGGTCAATTTGGTTGGCAGCCATAAGGCTGCCAGCAGGTCTAAAATCCCCTGTTTGTTTTTGATGTCTTTCTTTCAGTAGTAATGAGCCCGAACTCTTGTTAGATGGCCCTGTTAGATGGGCTGTGGCAAAGGCACAGCAGCTGTCCCTGTACATGTTTAGCCTCTTTCCTTTTGCCATCTCCAGCACTTTAGTCAAGGTTATTAGTTCAGTTCTCTGGGAGGACATCCCAGATGGGAGGGCTGTTGCCCAAACAGTGTCCTCCTGTCAGCACAGCTGCCCCTGCATACATTTGGCCATCTTGTATAAAGCTGCCCCATCTATATACCAGGTGAGCTTGGCATCCAGCAAGGGCTGGTCTCATATGTCTTTTCTCAGTCCATGTACCTGGCTCAGGATTCCTACACAGTTATGTAGTGGGGTGTCCAGATCTGGATTGGGGAGCAGGGATGTAGGATTGAAGGCAATACTTGGAAGAAATCAGATGCAAGGGGGGTTAAGGAGGAGGCTTTGGTAGTGAGCCTTGTGAGCATTACTCAGCCATTGATCAAGTGGTTGTTTGGGCATTCCTTCAATGGTGTGATGGGTGGCTCTGAGGAGCTCTTGGCCCAAAGTTAACTTATCAGCATCTTTAACCAACAGGACAGTGGCTGCAATGATCCTTAGGCATGGGGGGCCACCCGTCTGCTGCTAGGTCAAGTCTCTTTGACAGGTAGGCCAATGGCCTGCTCCAAGGCCCTAAAGTCTGAGTCAGGACCCCTTTGGCTATGTCTTTCCTTTCATCTACATAGAGATGAAAGGGTTTGGTGATAACTGGCAATCCCAGTTATTATTAAAGTCTCATTAAAGTCCTTGTCCTCAGCCTCAGTTCATTGAATCCGCTGGCTTTCTTTGTTTGCCTCATACAGTGACTTAGCCAGCTCAGCAAATCCGGGGATCCAGAGGCAACAGAAGCCAGCTGACCCAAGGAGTTCTCTAACTTCCCTCCTGGAATTTTGAGCACAGTCTCTTTACGGGTTTCAGAGTGCCAACGCTGTCCCCACCTTGAGTATATATCCCAGATAAGTCACTTTAGTTTGGCAAATTTGGACCTTTTTAGCTGATGCACGGTACTCTAGGGTTCCCAAGGCAGTAAGCAAATTGCCAGTGCTTACCTTGCAGTCTTCGTCAATGTCCGCTGCTATCAGGAGATTGTCCATATACTGTAGGGGAGTGACCTGTGATGTCCCCTTTGGTACTATCTGAGGTCCTCATGTAGGGCCTCGTCAAAGATGGTTGGGGAGTTTTTGAACCCTTGGGGCAACCTAGTCCAAGTCAGTTGTCCATTGTATCTTTTTACATGGTCATGCCATTCAAAGACAAACAAGGACTGGGTATTTGGAGCTAAGGGCAGGCTGAAGAAAGCATCTTTGAGATCCAATACCATATACCAGGCCTGGATGGGAGGAAGTGAGCTCAAAAGGGTGTAAGGATTTGGCATGGTGGGATGAACATCCATAACCCTGCGATTGACCTCCCTGAGGTCCTGCATGGGCTGGTAATCATTTGAGTTTGGCTTTTTAATAGGGAGCATGGGAGTATTCCAGGTTGACGGGTAAGGGACCAAAATTCCTAGTTCCATGAGGTACCTTTTGTGAGGGGTGATTCCTTCTTTGCCTCCCAGGACATGGGTTATTGCCACACCCAGGCGGGGTGGCATCAGGCTTGAGCTCAGTGAGCACTGGAGCTCAATGTTTCACCAAGCCCATTCCCCCAGTCTCTGAAAATGCCTCTGGATACTGGGCTAGCCATGTGGCCATGTCCTGAGGGGCAGGTGACAACTCCTGGTGTAATCTCTATTCATCTTCAAGCTGGAGGGTGAGGATTTGGATCAGCTGTCCTTCTTAATTTGTAATTTAGACTTCATTCTTAATGAATGTGATCTGACCTCCAATCTTAGTGAATAATTCTCTTCCTAATAAGGGGTAGGGGCAGTGAGGTATGAACAGGAATGAGTGGGATACCCAGCCCATTCTGAGATCCATTGTTCTTTGGGTAGTCCATGAATATTGGCTCATACCTGTGGCTCTGTGCACCGAGGACTTTTTCTGAGAGAGGTTCCCTTGGGGTTTGGTTAAGATAGAATGTTGAACTCCAGCATCTACTATGAAATCTGTAAGCTTCCTGTCCACTCTGAGAGTTACCCTGGGCTCGAGGAGGGAGTCTGAACCCAGTCTCCCCTAGTTACTGAGGTTGCCTGATTCTGCAACCAACACATATTATGAAATGTGTCCTGGATCATAGTACTTTTGTTTAGACTTTCTGGGGCCCAATGGCCTACTTCCTTGCAATAAGCACACTGGTCATTCTGCAGCCTGGGGTGCTCCCTTGAGCGGGGGCCCTTACCTTGGCATCTGGCTAGGTGTCTCAGTGTGCACTTCTTTTCATCTGGATCTAGATTACGAAGTGGAGCAGGGTAAATTACAAAATGAAAAAATTGAGGAGAAAATGAGCACCAGGAAGTGGATAAACAGATTAAGAAATGAAATAAAGGGAGTGGTGACCTCAGGGTAAGATCCTGACCAGCTGTTTCCAACTTGTGAAAAGGAACTAAAGACAAGCTTAGAGCCCATTGTGATAGGGGCACACCTTTAATCCCAGCATTGGGAAGGCAGAGGCTGACAGATCTGAGTTTGAGGCCAGCCTTGTCTACAGAGCAAGTTCAAGGACAGCCAAGTTGAGGTAGTGAAGGAAAACAGAAATCTGGTGAAGATGCAATTAAACAAGGGGGCCATGTTGCAGCCCCAGGAAACAATAGAACTTGGCAGCTTTGGCCATGTGGTTCTGGATTTAGAGTTAAAGACAGAAAAGGAGTTATGGAATAAAGATGCTGAGGCCAGGCATGTGTCAGGGTGTCCCTGAATGGAGGCCTAGTAAAGAGGCCATTTTGTGAAGATGTTAAGTTAAAGCCTGGATTGCCTTGGAGAATTCAAGATGGTGGAGATGCCAGAGCCATGGGATACCTGCTGAGGAAAGCTGCTAAAAGGGAGTAGAACCAGGCCAAGAAAAGGAAGTGTGTTGTAGTCAACAAAGCTGAACAGAGTTGGAGATAGGGAGAGCACTTTGACATCAGACATGGAGCTGCAGTGTTTTGAGTTTGTCCAGCTGGTTTTCATTCTTGTTTTTGTCCAGTATTTCCTCACTATGCTCCCTTCCCTGCATTTTGGAATGGTAATGTATATCCTGTACTATTATATGTTAGAAGTATGTGATCTGCTTTTTGATTTTGATTTTTACAGGGAGATTACAGTGAATAGATTGTCATATGTCTCAGAAGAAACATTGAACTTTGTACTCTGAAACAATTTTGAGAGTGTGACAGGCTATTGTAGTGGGTAGCCATTCCAGCTTTGACCTGGAAGCTCCAACCCCCATTGAGGCTCCAGTAATGGTCATGCCTACAAGGCAGGGCTGAGAGAGGATGCTGAAGACCCGGGTTCCAGATGCTTGGGCTCTCTTAGTGCCTGGACCCTGGGCGCTGAAGGTAGACCGAGCAGAGTTCTCCAGAGAACACCACTGGACTGTGCCATGCCTTTCCCAGACTCTGTAAACTATCCATTCACACAAAATAAACCTCCCTTTTAACTATGTGGAGTGGCCTTAATAATTTCACCAATATCTGGCGCTCATGTGGGGCAAATTCCAAAGGCCTGGGTGGCTCCCACCCTCAGCTTCCTCCCCGGCTGGTGGGTACCTGAAGCTGCAGGGTACTACAGCTTCTTAAAACCAGGAAAAACCTACATGGTTTCATTCCTGAAAAGGAGCTAATCCGGTCTCAGTTCTACATCAAGTTTAGCCCCCATACCAGCCAAACCCCAGAGTGAGGCATTCCCCCTCCTCCCTGAGTGCTGGCTCCCCACTCTAGCCTGAGTCTTCCACAGTTTCACCTAGTTAAAATAGACAAGCACCCTACTTAGGCACAGAGAGGGCTTGGAGCCGTGCCTGCTGGCAGACCTCCTATCTGCAGAGGCAGAGAGGGGCTTAGAGCGGCCTGGAACTTTCCACGCCCTGAAGCTCCAGGGAATCATCAAAACAACTGCCTAACCCCAGCCCCCTGCCTGTGCTCACTCTGCGGCCAGCCAAGGCATTCAACAGGACCTGCTTTGGAGCTATACCAATGCCTCCTGCTGACTGAAAAGTGCTACTATACTGTCCGGTCCTGTGGGCCAGGTTATTTGATGAGACCCGAGGAGGCACCTCCTGAAAGATCAATGGGGGCGAGAGAGAAAGGAGACCAGGCGCATAAAGGAAGACAAAGTCAGTCTGAGTTGCGTCAAGGTCTCGTTTATTGACTGGGTGTTGAGGCTTATAAACAGGGCTTCAGGCAGGGTGGGGGAGCAGGGGAAGCACGGAGAGAAGAATGGAAAATTCCTAAGGGAGGGTGAGGTCGCTTTGGTCCCAGGCCCCTGCAGCTGGCTGATTAGCACGTACTCCAGGAAGTTGTATAGCCCGCGGTTAGGCCAGGAACTTCCTGCTTTTGTAAGGCTTGATAAAATTCAGGACACAGCTGTCCGGAGTTGGTCCCCAACACTATACCCCCCAAAACCACGGAAAGGTAAGATAGGCAAACAAGCATCTTATCAAGTAAAAGTACTTGATAATTTTACACCTTAAATTTGACTAACAAATTTTGAGTAATTCTTGTAATATGGCCGACAACATTACCTCACAAGAATTTAAAAACCCTTTGCAGTATGATGAATGACATTTTCCTGGAACTATATGACCTTCCTAAGGCATATCTGGCCTGTACTATTTTGGCATTCATTGTAATAATTCACACAGTGTTCAAACACTGGTTTAATAATAAGAACAAAGATGAGTCATTATTGGGACTGATACAGGCTTTAAAAGATAGCAATGAAGGCTTACATAAAAAGATTCTCTCTCTGGAATCTGCTAACCAGGATTTACATAAAAATATTCTTTCTCTGGAATCTGCTAACCAGAATTTACAAAACAGGCTTGTACCAAAAATTGATTTTATTGATAATAAATATGAATATTTAATGGATAGAACACTAACTCTCCAGAGTGAAGTTGTGGCTACTCAGACACTATATAAGGAAGAAAGATTATCATTAATTGATAAGATAAGGTCCATGGAATCATGTGTTTCAGAAGAACATAAAAACTTCCATGATTCCATGAGAAATCTGGAATCCCTTGCAAGAGAGGAGGTTTACTCCCTAGAATAGACTCTAGGTGCTCATTTGCAAGCCCTGGAGGAAACTCTCAATAAACATGACAAGGGACCTAATAAGCAGAAGGGCAAGACCATAGAGGTTGTAACATCTCCAAATGGCTTTCATACAATGGCTTATCCTGTTATCACCCATGAGAAGCCAGCAGATGACACACACCTGGAGCCATATATGACATATACATTACAACCTATTTCAATAAGGGACTTTAAAAATATAAAGGAAGCAGTAGTTACATATGGGATACACTCCACATACGTAAGACAGATGTTAAATTCGTGGCCTACCTCACATAGAGTCATTCCAGATGACTGGCATCAGTTAATTTCAGCTGTTCTAGAATATAGCCAGTAGTTACAGTGGAAAAGCTGGTTGAGAGAAGAGGCAAAAAAATTTAGAACAACAAGGTAAACTCAGAGGTTTTGTGATCTCCCAAGATCAAATACTTGGTGAAGGATGTTTCACTGACAGGAATGTACAAGCCACTTATGATGAGCATACAATATCCCTATGCCATACAGCAGCTCTAAATGCTTGGGGAAAAAATCCAGAACCTGGAAAACCAACTGAGGTATACACAAAGATATTTCAGGGACCTCACGAACCCTTCACCGATTTTTTACAAAGGCTGAACACAGCTATAACAAAAGCTGTGTCAGATAAAGAATTAAGAAAAGTATTAATTGAGTCCTTGGCATTCGACAATGCTAATGCAGAATGCAAAAGAATACTTACACCATTAAAGATCAGATCAGCTCCTTTGGAAGAATGGATTCAATATACTAATGGTGTTGAGCCTCTTAACTACAGTAATGAGGCTTAGATAGGAGAGACAAATCCCAGAGGTGAAAGAAGGCCCCGTGGTACCAAATGTTTTAAATGTGGTACACCAGGTCATATAAGTAAAAACTGTACATGGGGGTACTTCTAGAAGTAATACTCCTAGGAATAGCCTAAACAGGAGACTCCATCCACCTCCTGGATTATGTAGAAGATGTGGCAAAGGCCAACATTGGACCAGTGAGTGCAGATCAAAAATAGATATACGAGGCAACCCTTTATTGGTGGGAAACGCCTCAGGGGGCCTCTTGCAGGCCCCCAAATCAAACGTGGTACAAACATTCCCAACCACTGTGGAAGAAATTCCTCTCCAGGACAACTGAATAAACCAATGCCTAATGTAAAAACCGATACTGCAATGGATGACAAAAGAGCTCTGATAGATGAATCACAGTTTACAAAGAACACAATAAAGCAAATATTTTGGCAGACTTCCATAAATGAACAAAGACCAAAGCTTAGAATTCGAATGAATGGCCTGGTTCTGGAAGGCCTGGTAGACACAGGTGCAGATGTGACTATAATTACACCAAAATCATGGCATCCAAATTGGCCTCTTCAAGAGGTAGATGTCCAACTTTTAGGGATTGGCACCCTATCTCAGATAAAACGGAGTTCGAGATGGGTTAAATGCATAGGGCCAGAAGGACAGAGAGGAAGGCTAAAGCCATATGTAGCAAATGTAGCAGTAAATCTTTGGGGCCGAGATCTATTACAACAGTGGAATACCCAGATTAAAATTCCTACACTCTCAAAAAAGGAATACAGATCAATGCATGTTTCTAGGAATAATATCATAACATGCTATAAAAAACAGTCACCAACCACTCAGGCTGTACACAAGCAGAGCACAATTACTGTTGAACTCTCAGAAGTACCAACTGCCTTACCTTTAAAATGGCTAACTAATAAACCTGTCTGGGTTGGACAATGGCCTTTGACAAAAAGGAAGCTACAAGCTTTAGAACAGCTGGTTCAAGAACAGTTAAATGCTCAACACATTGAAGAATCTACCAGCCCTTGGAATTCTCCTGTATTTGTTATTTAAAAAAAGTCTGGTAATTGGAGAATGCTGACAGATCTAAGAGCTATTAATAAAGTAATTCAGCTGATGGGCTCCCTACAGACTGGAATGCCCTTGCCCTCTCTACTACCCAAAGAATGGCCTATAATAGTTACTGACTTAAAAGACTGTTTCTTTACTATAGCCTTACAAGAAAATGATAGAGAAAAATTTGCCTTCACAGTACCTAATTATAACAATTTCCAGCCAGCCAAGAGATATCAATGGAAGGTCCTCCCACAGGGAATGTTAAACAGCCCTACCTTGTGCCAATACTTTGTGCAAAAACCATTGGAGATAATTCGTGTAAAGTTCCCACAATCCATAATTTATCACTATATGGATGATATCCTATTAGCTGATCCAAAGTCAGACACATTAGAAAGCATGTTTGAAGAAGTAAAAAAAGTTTTGCCACACTGGAGACTGCAAATTGCTCCTGAAAAAATACAAAGAGGAGATTCTATTAACTACTTAGGATATAAGATAGAGCTATAAAAAATTAGACCCCAAAAGGTACAACTAAGGAGAGATTGATTGAAGACTCTTAATGATTTTCAAAAGTTGTTAGGAAGCATTTCCAACTTACTGGGTATCATGGGAATACCCAAAGATGCACTGCAAAATTTGGCTAATACTCTAGAAGGGGACAAAGAATTAAATAGGCCAAGAGAATTATCAGCCGAAGCAGAGAAGGAATTGGCTCTAGTAGAAAAGACAATTCAATAAGCACATGTGGATCATGTGGATCCACAACTTAAATGCATTCTTGTCATATTCCCCTCCATACATTCCCCCACAGGTATTTTGATGCAGAGGGAAGATATTATATTGGAATGGATATTCCTACCACGTAAACCAAATAAGAAATTAAAGACTCATATAGAAAAGATCTCTGATTTGATTCAAAAAGGAAAATTAAGACTTTGCCAGTTGACAGGAATAGACCCAGTAGAAACTGTAGTATCTTTAACTAATGAGGAAACTTCATCATTATGGAAAGATAATGAATACTGGCAGAGAGCCTGCAGTAACTTTTTGGGAAAGATTAATAACCATTATCCCAAAAGCAAAAGAATAGAATTCATAAAGAAGACTGAATGGGTCCTTCCTCACATTGTATGACAAAAGCCAATTTCTGGAGTCCTCACATTCTATACTGATACAAATAAATCAGGGAAAGCAGGATACAAATCAGGAGACTTAAGTAAAGTGGTACAAAGTCCATACAGCTCTGTACAAAAGATAGAACTGTATGCCATTCTAATGGTACTGATGGACTTCACAGAACCCCTCAATATAGTCATTGACTCTCAATATGCAGATAGAGTTGTTTTACATATTGAAACTGCTGAATTTATTCCTGATAATACAGAATTAACTTCATTATTCATACAATTGCAGGAAATCATCAGAAAAAGGGAACATCCTATATATATAACACATATCAGATCCCATACAGGTCTGCCAGGACCTCTAGCACAAGGTAATGATGAAACTGATCAGTTACTAATAGGTAATGTGCTAGAAGCCTCAGAATTTCATAAGAAACACCATGTAAATAACAAAGGTTTGAAGAAGGATTTCTCCATCACTTGGCAACAAGCTAAGGATATTGTGAAAAAAATGTCCTACTTGTTCCTTCTATAACCAAACTCCATTACCTGCAAGGAGCAATCCAAAAGGTATACAAAGAAATGAAATTTGGCAGATGGATGTGTTTCATTTTGCAGAATTTGGAAGATTAAAGTATGTACACCATACCATTGACACCTATTCAGGATTTCAGTGGGCAACTCCTATGAGTTCTGAAAAGGCTGATTCTGTGATTACCCATCTATTAGAAGTTATGGCCATCATGAGAATACCTGTACAAATTAAGACAGACAATGCCCCAGCACATGTCTCCAACAAAATGAGACAGTTCTTTGCTTATTACAATATAAAGCATGTTACAGGTATACCACACAATCCCACAGGCCAAGCAGTCATAGAAAGATCCAATCGAACTTTAAAGGATATGCTAAATAAACAGCATCAGGTAACAATGACTCCTAGAAATATATTGCATGGTGCTTTATTAACCTTGAATTTTCTCAGTGCTGATGAGAAAGGAACAACAGCTGCAGAGAGATATTGGACGACAGACAAAACTCCTGAGCTAAACCAACCAGTTTATTTCAAGGATGTGCTGACCTCAGAATGGAAACCTGGATATGTCCTACATTGGGGAAGGGTTTTGCTTTTGTTTCTGCAGGAGAATAAAAGCTCTGGATACCAACAAAATTAATAAAAATTCGATTCAAACAGGAGAAACCCCTTGATGAGGAGAAGTAAAATCTCATCCACCAATGTGACATCTCTACAAGTTGTAAGAAAAATTTAATAATCAAAGTTTGGGGTAGGGTTCTGTTTTTGTCTTTCCAGGATAATGGAAATACCCTTCTTCCAGAAATCATAAGGCCTTGGATATCCGGATGTTTACAGCAGTAAGAAAGAGTCTATTGTTACCAATCTACACAGGGTAAAATCTCACTGTCTAACATCTATATCTCTATCAATCTAGAAAAGTTGTGGTTCCAATTCAATTATAAACCAAGCTGGCTTTGGAGATGGAATTGGCTCATTCCTTCTCTAAACCCAAGCATACTGCTAAAAGAAAAAGTTGAGAGATTCTTCAGTCCCATATCACAAGAGCCCTCTGGTGTGGGACAGAAGGAAACCAATAAAAAGGGACCATTGTCTTCAAGATCCTAATTCTCTCCATGCTTACTCTTGAATTCTTGGAATCCTTTCTTACATGTTATGTCATCTTTAAATCCAACTTTTCCATTTTGATAAAAAATAAGTTTTTCCAATAGCAATCTTCAAAGTCTCCAGAAGGAAGATGGGGCCCCAACAACAACTCTATCCAATCCAGAATGATGTCATAGTAATCATCATCATACTACACTTCTTGCCAGAATTTCAGACAATCTTACCCATTACTCTGAGACTTGCTGCGGAATCTACAGTTAGTCTAATTGAGATTTAACTATCTGAGCTTTCTTACAGTACCCAACAGAGACATCATCATCCCCAAAACAGCAGGAAGCAGTTCTAAGAAAACGACGCCCCTTCTCCCTTAGGTTTCATAATTCTCAGGGTTATGGATGATAGTTATAGGGTTAGGGGAGGAAGAAACTATTAAACTCAGTATTCTCCTTAAGAAAAGAAAAAATGTCTCAAAAAAAGAGGAAAAGAAGAAATGGAATTGATAGGTATAAGATATTATGGTAGATTAGTGTATACACTAGTAAACAAATTTAGTAAAATAGCAGCCTTAGATAATTTGCATTGTAATTTGCACTGTTATGAATTCTTATATGTTGATACAAATATAAACTATTTTTATATTCCTGTTTAAGATAATTTGTATATTGATACAAAGACAGAACTATATTTGTTATGATGTACACATATTTTTACTCTTATTTGAAATACTTGTATATTGATACAAATGTAAATTTATATCTGTCATACTGTATGTATGTTCTACTTCTGTTTAAGATATTCTGTATACTGATATATTTAAGATTATTGTCATATTGCATATTGCACTATACATTCCTACCTCTGTTATAAATATCTTGTGTATTGTCACAATTTTGAAGTCATCATCCTTTACCGTACATTCACTTATAGACTGTTTACCTTGTTTACATGAAGCCTTAGTCCTTAGGTTATTTAGGTAGATAAGACTTATAGATTTATAGTTACCTATGCTTGTCATCTCTATAGTTATGCTAGTAAGGTTATCCAGATTTACAGATACATAGGTCAGATGGACAGGTTATCTTCAAACACTTCATAGACCTAGAGAATATGGCATTTAAATAACTTAGAATTCTGTTGACGTGAGACACAATTGCTCCTGGCAGCACCAATTTGATCCTGACAAAAAGTTGGGCTTCTAAGACATTTCCATTTTGAAGTTTGTCTTCTTGATACAAAATGGCCTATTGGGCAAAGAACTGCCTTTGCCTCAACTCCTGACAATATGAGTGCTATCCTTCTGGACAAGCAGGACACAAAGAAAAGTGACTTCTGAACTCTGCCAAGACAGGTAAGATGATCTTTCAGAATTCCTGCTTCTGAAAGTGGTCTGTCATATACTCTAGGCCTGTAGCCAATTTGAATGCACCAACAATGCTGAGAAACATTAGGTGACTGTCCAGGCTGCCAGCTGTCTCTGTCTACTCTTGTAAGATTCCTGAAAGTTGCTTGTATCCATCTTCCATTTCTCAGGTACCATTATATTCCTTCTCAGGTCTTTGATGAGACTGAAGACTAGCAGTTATAGTTACAACTTAGTGTATATATATATATATATATATATATATATATATATATATATATATTATCTTAGATAGAATATATTAAGTATTAGATTAAGGTTCTTTAGGATAGGACACCTTTTGGAATGATCTTTGTAACATGCCATTTACCCATGCTCTAGACTTGCCTGGATTTTAGTATGTGTTTCTTGCTTGATATTGTTTGCATTGATTGTAGTTCCATCTTATCTAGGTCATTATCCCTTATTATTCCTGGACAATATTTCATAACCATTCCTTTGTATATAGTCTTGTATTAGGTTAGAACTTTCTTATTTAGACAAAAGGGGGAGATGTAGTGGGTAGCCATTCCAGCTTTGACCTGGAAGCTCTAACTCCCATTGAGGCTTTGGTAATGGTCACGCCTACAAGACAGGGCTGAGAGAGGATGCTGAAGACCCAAGTTCTAGATGCTTGGGCTCTCTTAGTGCCTGGACCCTGGACGCTGGAGGTAGACCGAGCAGAGTTCTCCAGAGAACACCACTGGACTGTGCCACGCTTTTCCCAGACTGTGTAAACTATCCATTTACTTGTAAGTTACCCCACAAAATAAACCTCCCTTTTAACTACGTGGAGTGGCATTAATAATTTCACCAATAGGCTATGGGAACTTTTGAAGTTGGACTGAATGCATTTTTTGCAAATATTATGTGACCATATAATATTGGGGCCCAGAGAGTTAAATGTAGTGGTTTGATAGAATATGGCCCCCTAGACAGGGAGTGGCATTTTTAGGAGGTGTGTGCCACTGTGAAGAAAGTGTGTCACTGTGGGGGTGAGCTTTGAAGTCTTTTTTGCTCAAGCTTCCCTCAGTGTGACAGTCAGTCAACTTCTTGTCACCTGCAGATATAGGACTTTCAGCTATTCCAGCACCATGTCTTCCTGCATGCCACCAAGGTCCCTGACATGATGATAATGGACTGAACCTCTGAAACTGTAAGTGAGCCACCCCAATTAAATGTTTTCTTTATACGAGTTGCCATGGTCATGGTGTCTCTTCCCAGCAATAAAAACCTTAGCTAAAAACTGTTATAGATATAAATGGGAGAGTTATGAGATCACTTTGCTTGGGTTCATGGAAATAAAACTGATAACGTAAATGAAAAAAAAAAAACCTTAGCTAAGACAGGATGTTACATTGATCTGAATCAGAATTGACAATAACATGACATTCCCAGAGCATGGACTACAAGGGATCTTCACAAATGTCCTTGACATTTTCATTCTTGACATTCATCGAACTTTTACATATAAGTGAATGACAAGTCTTATTGAAATCTAGCTGAGGCTCAGCATTCATCGACATCTGGGGCATATTTCCACACTTTCTGCAGCATCATCCAGGAAAGGGCCAACAGAAGCAAAAGATC